>NC_080174.1:73904933-74161720 GCF_950295315.1 Erinaceus europaeus | reverse complement strand
CTGAAGATAAAGACAAGGGACCTGAGGGACAAGTAAACAGGGGTGTTGGTTTGAATTATGTTGCCAACATGTTCTTTTTTCAATTCTTGTTCCTTCCTTTTTTTCTCCCCCAATCATATGCTTGAAGATATAAACTAAAGTATTCCCTTTTAAAGTTTATATGGGATCATAACCCTGTTTTATATTTGGGAAAAGGCTGACTCCCGGTGAGTTTTCTGTTTTTTCATATTGCCATAATTCAAACAATGTGATGAATAAACTTGCTATAATTTCTGAATCTGGGCTCAGAGTAGCTGGATTTTATGAGAGCTTTATTGAGCTGTGCCCTGGGGCTTGGTGGCCTTGTTTGGGGGAACTGGTATTTGCTGCTCAGATAGAGAAGAGAATGAATAATTCTGGAGTATTTTTTATATGCCAGATCAGTTACCACTTCTAAAAGCAATGTGAACGTGGTTTCAAGATCAAGGAAAGAAGGGCTGTGTGACCATCTCAGGGACACTCACCTGTTAGAGGTGGCTCATGATGATCTCCAAAGCCAGGTCCTTTCCCTGACAGTACAGCCTCCTAAGAAGAAGTAATGCACCTGTGTGGACCTGGTTATGAGAAGATAGGAGGCTGCTTGCTGTGGAATAAATTTTTTCACTGGAGCATTATCACTCCAGGTTCACATTTTTGAGGTAGTAAGGAAGAGAGGAGGACAGGAAGAGAAAGAGAGAGAGAGAGAGAAACGCAAGCACAGAAAAGACCCACTCACCCATCCAGTACTGTTTGTTCAGTGACTTAGACCTGTGTCAGACACATGGAAAAGCAATCACCATCCCAGGTGAGCCAACTGGTGACTCTCTTAGGATCAGTATTATATTCTATCCTGAAACCTTCCCTGATTAGTACACAGAGCCTCTGGCTTTTGGTGCAAACTCAAGATCCAGTGCTCATTCCCTCACATCCCACTTCCAGGAAACCACTGAACCAGTGAATAAAGGAATCATGTGTTGTACCTTAGAGTCTCTTCTCACTCTAAGCAGATTTAAAAGAAGTGTTCAAGGGACCAGGAGGTGGAACACATGCTGGAGTACACACATTACAGTGTGCAAGGGCCCAGGTTAAGCCCCTGATCCCCATCTTCAGGGGGAAGCTTCAGAAGTGGTGCAATAGTGCTGCAGGTGTCTATCATCTATATATACTTATCTCTCATTCTCTATCTCTCTCTTCATTTCTCCCTTCTTCTATCCAAAATAAGTAAATAAAATATTTTAGAAAAAGAAAGAAGAAAAGAAGTGTTCAAATCATTGATTTTCAGATCAACTAAGGAATTTACTCCTCTCTCACTGGAGTAGTTCAACATTACTATCCCATTTTATAAACAGGAAAACTGACTTGGAAAATATCTTTGCTCAAAAGGGCCAAAGAAGAAAGATCCCCAAAACCTAATTCTGGTTGGGCTCAACAAATGACACTCAATGCCTGAACAACTGAGAGAAAATCTACAATAATCAGATAAAGGAAGGACTACAAAAGTTGGGATAAGGGCAAGAGACGGGCCCACTTAATAATAGCCTGTTTAGTCAATATCACACCATCTGACCATCTGGGGTCCTAGTTAGGGAATCCTTGGATTCCCATACACATATGATGGGCCTTGTCCTCTATAGGGTCCCTCTCTCCGCTACCACTGGAGGAACAGCATCTTGTGGGCCCTCTCAGGACCTTAGCTCTACCATAAAGCAATGACAGTAGGGAGGCTGGGGGTATCCTGCCTTGCTACTCAAAAAAGACTAGTCCTGAAATGAGTACACCCAGCAATGTTCCTCATATTTGATCATGAACTATAAGCTCAGACCAATAGGGACTCAGATGTTATACAGGCTCCTGGCACTAAATGTAAATATGCATTTACATACGGCCCTGGAGCAGATGGATGAAGATAAATAGTTAATTTTAGTCACAAACTTTTTTTGTAAGAATGGGAGCTACTCCCTTCCCTAATCCAACTTTCTAGCCATTTTCTCTACTCTGACACCATTCTCTCAGACAATATTCTCATTCAACAGCAGACTAGCTATAAAACTCAAGCAAAACTACTATAGTTGTATGCCCCCAGGAAGATGCCTAAAATGTTTCTCCTAACTTCCTTCTACCCTAAAATCCCTAATCTGATCTGCTCTGATCCTACTTTCTGGTTCCTGTTCATTAACCAACTTGTCTCAACTTAGGTCATGCCACCTTCCAGACACCAAATTACAGATGCTACCATGACTCCACCTGACTTCTCTGGGCAGAAAACTTCACCAATGTGTCCTGGACTCTCACATCTCCAGAGTTCTGGTCCACTAGGGAAAGAAATAAACAGGTTGGGGGTATGGATTAACCTGTCAACAACCATGCTCAGCAGAGAAGCAGCTACAGAATCCAGAACTCCTACCTTCTACTCCCCATAAACAACCTTGATCCATACTCCAAGCAGGAAGAGAAGTGATAGAATGAAAATAAGAGGACTTTGCACTCCAGCTCCATCAGCACCCAAAGAGAGAGAAGGAAAAGGAGAGGGACATGTGGAGGTAGCTACGATGTTATGAGTGGCTTAGTAGGAAAGAGAGGATTGAATCAGAAAAAGAAGGGGAAACTATCTATAAATGTGGACAGATAGTTGTAGAGAAGATGGTTGGCCCATGTCTACAATTTTAGGGGAACTGTGGTGGATTGCATTGGTAGAGTGAAGATTCAGAACTCTGGTATTGGAAACGATGTGGATTCAAACCCTTGCTGACATGTAATTCTGCAATATAAAAAATAAAAATAAATAAATAATTTTAAAAAGAAAATATCTTTGCTCAAGATATATTAATTCAGATTACAGCCCAGCTTCAAACTTAGCTTCTGAATGTCAGTGTTCCCATCATGCTCTTCTGAAACAATAGGTGTTCAGAATGTGTCTGCTTCCTTGTTTATATCCCAGTTCTTTGCCCCTACCGCTCATTCTGGAAAGTGGGCATCTATTGGTACCCCTCCACAAACACCAAAAAGAAAAAAGTGTTTCAGGCTAGCATTGCGCATGAAAGAGAGAAAGATGACCCAGGGACTAAGCTCATGGCCGCAATATAAATCTTTTTCATTCAAATGCCCCAGAGTTGGGCAGTAGCACACCTGGTTAAGCCACATGGCACCAACTGCAATGGCTGGCGTCAGCCTCTCTGTCTGCACAGCACCCCCCCCAGGTTGGGACACAGAAAAGACAAGACAGAAATGGAAGTGGCTTGACAATACCATTCATGGTTAGGAAAGGGGTGGAGAAAGGGGCCAGAAATGGTATGGACATCCCCAGCAACTGTTGCTAGGGGTTCAACTAGCAGGATTAGCAATACCCTGTGGGGAATTAGGAAGGAGACCTTTAATCATTTGTAAGACAAAGCAGAAGACTGATATGTAGATAATAAAAGTATCAGGGAATGTAGGGTGGTTCATGAGGCAGGGAAGACTTATAATGGCTGCCTACCTTTTGAGATTTATGTGCCCCCCTTTTTGCTCAACCCCTCTGTAGAGAGAGAGAGACTTACCAGGTGAACTCACCTCTCAGGTCAAGCCCTGCCAGGCTCTGCCACATCCCCACAACCTCCCTGCAAAGTAAAAGCAATTGATCTCCTGAGTGCCTGAGCCTACAGCCCCAAGATGCACTATAAATGGACCCTTGAAATAATTAACAGGCCCACATATGGTTGAGGGTAGACTAGGAGCCTGGAATAAGAGTCATAAAGACTTTTAAGAGGACATTGTAGGAGCAAACTCTGTACTGGGCAAGCAGAAGGTAAGGGCAGAGATGGAGCAGATCCCAGATGCTGGAAGTGAGCTTCCAGGGAATAAGAAGAGGTCAGAAGACCACAGTATCCACAGAAAAGCCAGGCTGGCAGGGCCTGAAGTCAGCTGCTCTGACTCTGACTCATCATGTGACTGAGAGTCTGCTTCTTTGCTGATGAAGAAGAATATCTGTAAACTAAAAATCTTGCATGTAAGAGAATGCTCTATAAAGATTAAAATATGGGGTCAGAGATAGACCTTATCATGTAGGGCACTTACCTCCCCAAGCACAAGCTCGAGTTCAACCCTGGTACTATATGGGAGCTGTCACAGCACTAGAAAAAGCTCTAGTATTATACTTGTCTCTTACCTCTCATTATCTTTCTATCTTTCTGATGGTGTAAAAGGGGACCTGGAATGGTGAAATCATACCTCTGTGAGGCCCCAGTTTCACACACAAAGAAGAAGAAAAAAAAAAAATATATATATATATATATATATATATATAGACAGAGAGAGAGACAGAGGGAGGGAGAGAGAGGGAGAGGGAGACAGAGAGAGAGGAGAAAGTCCATATCAACTTCAAACCCTTTTCTCCAATCTGGGTTCTGAAATCTGGGGCCAAATATATGAATATGAGGTATATAAATATATGAGGTATAAGAATATAAGAATATAAAATATATTCTTATACCTCAAACCTGTTGTGCATGTTCAGTACTTATGAATATGTTCTTCCTTAACACAGAAATGGATGTTCCTATCTTCTCTACATGGATATTCCCTAGTCCATTTTTCAGTTCTCAGGTCATGATGCTCCCAGCAAGAAGTCTTCCCTGATTCATCCTTGAAGCTTCAGGCACCCTCTGATAACAGCCAAGCACACCTCTGGGGGTTGTTTGTTTGTTTGTTTTTACAGCAGTATAGATGCCCTTAGGATAGCTTTTATCACATTGTGCTTTTATTACAGTAGTACTAGTCCAAGCTCTATAAATCGGCTATTTAAGATGCTTAATTTCTTTGCCAGATACAATGTTAGTCTTCTTTTCTTTTTTTTTTTTAACCAACTATTTCATTTAAATTTCATCCCTATGCCACAAATAAGGTATGATTTTTCAAACATTAAAAATAAGGAAACTGGGTAAAGCACTGGTGGTGCAAAGCCCAAGGACCAGCGTAAGGATCCTGGTTTGAGCCCCCGGTTCCCCACCTGCAGGGGAGTCATTTCACAAGTGGTGAAGCAGGTCTGCAGTTGTCTATCTTTCTCTCCCCTCTCTGTCTTCCCCATCTCTCTCCATTTCTCTCTGCCCTATCCAACAACAACGACATCAATAACTACAATAAAACAACAAGGGCAACAAAAGGGAATAAATAAAAGTTAAAAAAAAAGGAAATGAAGTCAGGTGATAGCACAGTGGGTTAAGAGCACATGGCACAAAGCGCAACTACAGGCATAAGGATCCAGGTTAGAGCCCCGGCTCCCCACCTGCAGGAAAGCAATAAAGCAAGTCTGCAGGTGTCTATCTTTCTCTCCCCCTCTCTGTCTTCCCCTCCTCTCTCCATTTCTCTCTGTCCAACAACGACCATATCAAGAGCAACAACAATAATAACTACAACAAAAAACAATAAGAGCAACAAAAGGGAATAAATAAATATTTGAAAAAAAAAACAAGGAAACTTGGGCCCCATGAAGCCAGGGATCTATGTACCATGTAAGCTTGGGCAGGGAACAATACTGGATAAGCAGAGCAGAGCATGATTCCCTGATACTTCTTTTTATTATCTTTATTTATTTATTGGATAGAGGAAGCCAGAAATCAAAAGGGAAGGGGGAGATAGAGGAGAGAGACAGAGAGACACCTGCAACCCTGCTTCACTACTGGTGAAGCTTTCCCCGTGCAGGTAGGGACCAGGGGCTCGAACCTGGGATCTTGTGCACTGTAACATGTGCGCCCAGCCAGATGTGCCACCACCTGGCCCCCTTCCCTGATACTTCTAACAGCTCAGCCCAAACAAGAGTAACAACAGATGACAAATGAACTTGTGAGTGAATATCGCCAGTGAGTGAAAACAGCTCAAAGCTGAAGCATAACTTTAAGGGCATTTGATTTTGCTGCAACCATTCTGAAACAGCCCCCCCCCCCAAGGACAAAATTGTGCTTTAAGGGCAGTGATTTAGCCTTTGGGAAGAGAAATAAATCTCCCACTACTCGCCCTCCTCAGGTTGGCAAGGAGCTGGCACAGATCACAGAAATGCCTTTGGTACCTGCCCTCTCCCTCTCTCCCTCTCTCCTGCCCTCTCCCTCTCCCTCGCCCTCTCTCCTGCCCTCTCCCTCTCTCCCTCTCTCTCTCCCTCTCCCTCTCCCTCTCTCCCTCTCTCTCTCTCTCTCCCTCTCTCCCTCTCTCTCTCCCTCTCCCTCCCTCCCTCCCTCTCTCCCTGTCTCCCTCTCTCCCTCTCCCTCTCTCTCTCTCCCTCGCCCTCTCCCTCTCCCTCTCTCCCTCTCTCTCTCCCTCTCTCTCCCTCTCCCTCTCTCCCTCTCTCTCCCTCTCTCTCCCTCTCTCCCTCTCCCTCTCTCCCTCTCTCTCTCCCTCTCCCTCTCTCCCTCCCTCCCTCCCTCTCTCCCTGTCTCCCTCTCTCCCTCTCTCCCTCCCTCCCTCTCTCCCTGTCTCCCTCTCTCCCTCTCTACCTCTCTACCTCTCTCCCTGTCTCCCTCTCTCCCCCTCTACCTCTCTACCTCTCTCCCTGTCTCCCTCTCTCCCTCCTTCCCTCCCTCTCTCCCTCTCTCCCTCTATCCCTCTCTCCCTCTATCCCTCTATCCCTCTATCCCTCTCAGTATAGGTTGAACCTCTGTACTTCTTGTTTAGGTTGTGTTCTCCCAATTAAGCAAAGAAGCCAAGCGAAGACTCATTCCTTGTGTTCCACTAATTGCATCTTAGCAGGCTCCATGCCTGCCAGCTGTAGCTCAGAGTTGAATTTTACAGGCCACTCTACCCCATAGGCAGCGTTTATGATGGAAACCCTGACAAAGCTGCACTGATAAGACTGTAGAGGACTCAGGAGACCCCCAAACCTAGTAATTTTCCAGTGTCTAAACTCAACTTCCACACCAAGGGTCCCTTGTCAGCCAGGACCGTGACAGTGTTGGTTAAGAGGACACTGGCAGGGAACTGTTTCCACTCTGATGCACACTGAAAATTCAGGCCGATACCTTGCTGGGAATTTGAAGGACAATTTTCTCCTTCAGCATCACCTGGTTTCCAATTAGCATTCCCGTTCTTTTTGGTCTGCCCAATCATTTGATCATTTGTTCATTCATCCATCAAAGCTGAGCTCCTATGCCAGGCTTGTGCAGGGCCCTAATAAAAAGGGCTACTTGGTAGATTTATTTTAGATGCTGTTCTGTTAGGGTGCATTTGCTCACTGCACAAGCCAATGAGGTGTTATTTGCATGGACTTGATCACATGGAGCGCCCTTTAGTAAACAATCATGGGGGAGGGATGAATAATAATAAAACAGAGAATGAATATATCATGTATCTATCTACCATAGTAGGAAGGACCTCCAAAATAAACAAGGTAGTTGGATTTCAGAGCAATTTCTCAGCATTTAGAGCAATTTCTAATTTGCTTTCCTAAAACGGGAGAAAAATGTCCGGTAGATCATTCTTATTTTAGGCAGCTTTTAGTATCTGGGAAGGTACCAAATAGTAGAGCACTAGGCTTGCATTCAAGCTCTCACTCCCACCCAGTGGAGGTGGAAAGGGGGAGTCGATTCACAAGCAGCAAAGCATGTCTGCAGGTGTTTCTCTTTGTCTCTCCTCCCTATTTCTTCCTCCCCTCTCAATGTATCTCTGCCCTATTCAATAAAATGTGGAAAAATGTCCTTCAGGAGCAGTGGATTCGTAGTGCTGACACCAAGACCCAGCGATTACCCTAGAGGCAAAAAATTAATTAATGAATTAAAAAGGTTTGCATGCATGAAACCCCGGCAATTTCATGCCAAATGGTGCTCTGATCTCTCTACCCCCCAACCTCTTTTCTTTCTCTCATGAAATAATCAATATTTTAAAAAGTAAAAATAGCCAGGCAGTGGCACACCTGGTAGAGCGCATGCATTACAATGATCAGGATACCAGATCAATTCCTGGTCCTCACAAATGGGGGGGAAGTTTCCTGAATGGTGAAGCAGTGCTGTACAGATCTCTTTCTCTCTTTTCTTCTCTATTTCACCTTTCCCTATCAATTTCTCTATCTCTATCCAATAAACAAATAATTTTAACAAAGTAAGTAAATGAAAAATAGTATTTCTCGACCTTGGTATTACTGGCATTTTGTGGTTGGATGAATATTTGTTGTTTTAAGAGGTTAAACTGCGTATCGTATCCTAGAATATTTAACAGCACAACTGACCTCTACTCACAAGACGCCAATAGCAACTCCATTATCACCACCATGACAACCAAGAACAGCCATACAGACACAGATGAGAAAGTGAGCAAGTTATTCCTATGAGTTATCCCTATAATAACTTCATCTTCTTTTTTATATTTTTAAAATATTTATTTATAAAATGGAAACACTGACAAGACCATAGGATAAGAAGGGTACAATTCCACACAAATCCCACCACCAGAATTCTGTATCCCATCTCCACCCTTAATAGCTTTCCTATTCTTTATCCCTCTGGGAGTATGGACCCAGAGTCATTATGAGATGCAGAAGGTGAAAGGTCTGGCTTCTGTAACTGCTTCTCCGCTGAACATGGATGTTGGCAGGTTTGATTAATTGACCTTCCAACAATGAATGTCAAACTTTGGCATTTGGTAACAGCCTTATTTTAGAAGTAAGATCTTTTATATATAATTATTTTTGGATGAAATGATACGGCCAAGGATATGGTGTCTATCCAAGTAGAGGACAAAGAAAATTTGGGTTCATTCTCCCAGAGGGATAAGGAATAGAGAAGCTTCCAATGGAGGGGATGGGATATGGAACTCTGGTGGTGGGAATTGTATGAAATTTTACCTCTTTTATCCCACAATCTTGTCAATCACTATTAAATAACTAATAATTTTTTTAAAAAATAATAAAGTATTATCTACTTGTCAAAGTGAATGGTGGTGGATAATTTGACAAAACCTGTCTGAAAGTGATGTGACATTCATTAAGCATTAAGAAACTTTAAATATATATATTTATATAGAGAGGGTTGGTAATATCATTTCTACTTTCCATTTTGGAGTGAGTCTTCTCACTTCTCTATAGCTTTCCCTGATGAAACCTTTGGTTTGTCTACACAGACATCTCCTATAGAAAGTCTCCTCTGACTTCCTAACCCTCTAACCTCAAAAGTCATCCATGACCAAACTGACTTCTTATGTACACTCTCCTTTCTTATAGGAGAGCCTCATTACTTCATCATGGCCTCATCTATTTCCAGTACCACACCAGAGATCTATGAGGGAAAGACCTTGTTTAATTCATCCTCATTGCTCCCACACCAAACCTGGATGCCCACTTTCTTCCACATACCTGTGTCCCTGTCTCTTGTAAAAGCCAAGGATTTGACTTTGGACTCACTGTCAATGGGTATGCCTATTGCTAGGGAAGGAGCTGTAGGCTGTGAGGAAAAAGAGCAAATTATTAAGGAAGTTAGAATAAATAATGTTCTATCCAGAGAAAGGCAGGTGGAAAATATTCTCTCAATCTTTTTTTTAAAAAAATATCTTCAGAAAGACAGAGGTTTGCTCAGGAATTGCATATTCCATATCTTAATTCATCACTCAATAACCTAGTTGGGTGAGGAAATGAGAACTCAAGAGATGTGAGGCAATTATCCAGTCTTCAAATGGTGTAAATGGAGAACTAGAACATCTGGCTTTAATGCCCAGACCTTCCCTTCTAGACCACAGAAGGTTGGAAAGTAGTCCCTTAGATCTATCTGTGGACTCTAATAAAGATAGTTATCTGTCTGAAATAAAAAGGCATGGGGGGAGAGAAATATTTCTTTCCTAAAATATCTTAAGTTTATGTGTCTGCTCTTACATGATTTCCACTACTGGTGGTTATGGACTATGCTGTGTCCTCATGAGATGCATATACTAAGCCCCTGGTCCTCAGTTCCACTGTATTTGGAGAGCCAGTCTTCAGAATACTCGCAGTGAGGCAGCTTCTGAGAGAATTATTTTGCTTATCCATTCATTTGCTTATCCAAATGTCTGTGCCAGCAGTAGCATTCAACTTAAATTAGCTAGTGTAGCTCAGATGTCCAATTAGTTACCCACCCACTTCAGGAAGTCTTTTTTGCAAAGACGGTATTTCCTACCTCAGCGATTTTAGCAATTGGTATTTCAACAACGTATTTTCATATTGTATCCCTGACCACACAGCAAGCTCTCTGAACTTCATTTGCCTTATCGTTATAACCCAAACACCTAGCACATGCCCAGCACTTTACATAGTATAGTTGGTTAATAGATCTGTGCCCAATGACTGACTAAAAGAGATCAGGGTTGAATATTTGTTCAAGTATTTATTAACTTAATCTCTAACAATACCTAAGTAGGACCTTTATGTGGAAACTTCATAAAGAGCACAGAAGTAGGACTGGGAGGTGCTTTATGGGGTTAAACCCACACATTAACATGTTCAAGGATCTGAATTCAAGCCCCTAGTTCTGACCTGCAGGGGAGAAACTTCAGGAGCAGTAAAACAGGGCTTTATGTGTCTCTCTTTCTCTCTCCCTTTTAAGCACCCCCTCAGTCTGTCCTATCAGAATTTGGTTTTTTGGCCTCCAAAGTTATTTCTGGGGCTTAGTGTCACCCAGTTCCTGGCAGCCGCTTTCCCTATTTTATTGGATAGGACAGGAAGAAATTAAGAGGATAAGGGAGAGAGAGACGGAGAGAGAGAGAGAGAGAGAGAGAGAGAGAGAGAGAGAGAGAGATCTGCAGACCTGCTTCACTGTTTGTGAAGCATCCAGGGGTGGGGGGGCAGGAGGCTCAAACCCAGACCCTTGTGTGGGTTCTTTCACTTAAGCATATTCACCACCATTCAGGCCCTGTCCTATCAGAATTTTCAAAAAGAAAGAACAGAGGGGAAAACAGGCAGGAGCAGTGGATTTATTGTGCTGGCAGTAAGTCCCAGCAATAACTTTGGTAGTGGGGGTGGAGAGGGGAGAAAGAGTGAGAAAGGGAGAAAGGGAGAAGAGAGGGAAAGGGAGTGGGAGAGGGAAAGGGAGTGGGAGTGGGAAAAATGGAGAGGGAGAAGGAGAGGGAGAGGGAGATGGAGTGGGAGAAAAGGAGAGGGAGAAGGGAAAGAAGAGGGAAAGGGAAAGGAGATGGGAGAAGGAGAGGGACAGGGAAAGGGAGAGGGAGAGGGGAAGGGAGAGGGAGAGGGGAGAGGGAGAGGGAGAGGGAGAGGGAGAGGGAGAGGGAGAGGGAGAGGGAGAGGGAGAGGGAGAGGGAAAGAGGAGAGGGAGAGGGAGAGGGAGAGGGAGAGGGAGAGGGAGAGGGAGAGGGAGAGGGAGAGGGAGAGGGAGAGGGAGAGGGAGAGGGAGAGGGAGAGGGAGGATAAAAGTAATAAACTGGGAAAGGCCCATTTCACATATGGAGATGGGAAATGGTTCCTCCAAGGTGGAGGGTCACAGGTCAGTGAATTACTTGACTTTGGTGTGTATGTGATTAGAAATTAGATAAATAAGTCATAAGGTAACTCCACTTTTATTTGTTTAAGGACTCTCCACACAGTCTTCCAAAGGGGCTGCACCAATTTGCATCTTCACCAAGAGTATAATTGTGTCCCTTCTGCTCTACCGCCTCACCAACACCAAACTCTGTGTGGAGTTGCCTGCTGGACACACTTCCCTGGGCTTGCCAAAGACTTAACAAGTTTAAAATTGAATCTGTATCTTTCCCCAAACTCTGCTTACCCTCTCCACATTTTCTACCCTACTGAATGTGACATATAGGTAGTAAAACCAGAAACCTGGAAACCATCAACTTTCCTACACATTAAGATATTTCAATCTTAATTTCCTAAAATCTTAAATTGTATCTATTTATCTCCATCTTCATAACCAGTCCTTTAATTCAGTTCCTTGTTGTCTCTTGTCTAGATCAGTTTAGTATCCCAGCTTGTTTAGTTTCTGGGGGTTTTATTTCCTAGTTTATTTAATAACTAAAGTAATCTTTCTAGAAAAGAAAAAAAACATTCCTTCTCTCTCCCACCCTCAGCCCAAACCTTTCTTTTTCTTTTTTATTTACTTATTTATTTTTCATTTTTGTTAGTGATTTCATAATGATTAATAAGATTGCAAGCTAACAGGTGTGCAGTTCCACACAGTACCCACCACTAGAGTTTTGTGTTCCATCCCCTCTACCAGAAGCATCCTTTTTTTTTTTGCCTTCAGGGTTATTTCTGGGGTTCAGTGCCTGCACCATGAATCCACTGCTCCTGAAGGCCTTCCCCCCACCTTTTGTTGCCCTTGTTGTTGTAGCCTTGTTGTGGTTATTACTGTCATTGTTGATGTCATTCATTGTTGGATAGGACAAAGAGAAATGGAGAGAGGAGGAGAAGATAGAGAGGGGGAGAGAAAGAGACCTGCAGACCTGCTTCACCATCAGTGAAGCAACTCCCCTGAAGGTGGGGAGCCAGGGGCTCGAACCAGGATCCCTACTTTGGTCCTTGCACTTTGTGCTATGTGCACTTAACCCACTGAGCTACCGCCCACCCCCCAAAGCTTCCTTATTCTCTATCACTCTGAGAGTATGGACCAAAATTCTTTGGGGGATGCAGAAGGTGAATGTCTGGCTTCTGTAATTGCTTCTCCACTGAACATGGATGTTGGTAGGTCGATCCACACTCCCATCCTGTTTCTACCTTTTTCTAGGGGGGTGGGTCTCTGGAGAGGTTGAGACTTTGGGATAGGACACATTAGTGAGATCCTCTGCCCAGGAAGTCAGGATGACATCATAGTAGTATCTTCATCTTGGTGGCAGAAAGGTGGTAAGATAGAAAGCAGAATAAATTGTTTAGTATGCAGGAACCCAAAGGTAAGAACAGAGAAAATGAAATTAGAGGTCTTTGTGTGGTAAGAAGCTAAGAATTCTATTTTAGGTATTTCCAAAAGGCCCATGACTTTAGTGATTTTTGCCTGATTCTGTATAAGTACCGAGCGCTAACTGATTGCGCCACTGGAGCTCGTGACTAGTGATTTTTGCCTGAATCTGAGAACTAACATGCAGAGCCTACAACCTTTTTTCTTTTTTTTAAAAAAAATTATTAGTGAGTTAATACTGATTTACAAAATTACATGTAAACAGGGGTATAAATCCACTACATTCCCACCACTAGGGTTCTGAATCTTCAGTCACCCCATGACAGCCACCACATGGGCCAGCCATCATCTCTATAACTGTATGCATTTGCACATAATTTCCCCAATCTCCCTTTGGAGACAGGGGCTATCCCTACTGTTGCTTCTTGATGGTGAGGGCAAGGTCCTGAGAGTGCCCACAGAGGGCCTATGATGACATTCCTGATGTAAGTGACCAATGGTGGAGGAGAGAGGAGCCCACAAACTTTCAAGGACACTTTTTTAAGACCTTAGGAGAAGTCCAAAGTCCTCAGTCTGCCATTCAAGGATCTGCTCACATACCCAGCCCCTTCCCAAGTCTTTCAGTACAACTGTACTCTGCAGTTTATTTTCCTCTCTTGCTTTGTTGTTAGCTTTTTAAAAGTCTCTTCAATAACAATCCCTATACCTCAAGCAACTTTCTAATCCTCCCAAGAGTTAGATTTCATGCCAAGTTCTGCCAAAATAATGAACAACTTGAAACTTTTAAACTCTCTATTTATACCTAGTAAAAATAAAACTAATTTTAATATCCAGTTCAGATACTAACTTTCCTTTTCTTAATGTTTTGTTTATTTATTGGATAGAGACAGAGAGAAGTCTTGAGGGAAGGTGAGAGAGAGAAAGACACCTGCAGCATGGCTTACTACCCATGAAGCTTCCACACCTGCAAGGGGTGGTGTCGGGGGCTTCAACTTCAGTCCTTGCAGATTGTAGCATGTGTGCTATACTAAGTGCACCACTGGCAGGCTCCACCCAGAAAGCAACTTTTCATAAAAATCTTCTTTGACTTCCAGGTAAGTGAAGGACTGTAATTGTTCTTAAATTTTAAACTCAATTTGGTTCTTCCTCCCAAGGTGGCCTAAATTATGAACAACATCAAACTTTCAAATTGAAGCTCCCTCCCCTGGCACCTAGCATATGTGAAGTATTTCATAATGTTTGCATGCATGAGTGAATGGGTGGAAGGAAGGAGAGAAAAAAGAAAGGGAGGCTGCAAGCTGGGTCAATGAACTCATCTGCAGCTCTTAATACAGCTCTTCACTGTATACCCATAATGCCCTCTAGTGACTGGTGGGCTCATTGTCCGTTGAGTGAATTCTGGGTCTACCAGTAAACATGTACTGTCAATCTGTGACATGCCCAGTGCCGGATACTGAATAGGTTCACTGCCTAATACCAAAGAATCACTTGTCTCTGGGTGCTATGGAAAGCAGTTGGGTAAACTAGCTGTAAGAGTTATGGAGTAAAGCAACCATAAAGTTCTTAAAGTACTAGTCATAATACCTACTTCTTGGGAATGCTGGGAAGGCCAAATGAGAAAATGTTTCTTCCAAACATGTGTTGTAGCTTTCTTTTGTAGCTTTCAATCAGAATGATCTTTCCCCCCTCTACCTACTTTGCTCTTTCATGAATGTGCAACAACTCCTGAAACCTATTAAAGTTGAATTGAATGTGGGGAAGGCGGCTCCTTCCATCCATGCCTGAAGAGCTGGCACACAGCTAGTGCACCTAAATGTACAAGATTATTGACTTCCATGGAGTCCACATGGTAGCCAGGAAAGTACTCTTAGAACGTGGAGTCCATGTCTGCAAACACTAAATTGGGCCTAGATATGGCTGAAACATTTTTTGTTGCCCTCAGTTTAATAGGATGACGAATCCTAATCTTGACCAGACTACATTCTTACAGTATCTGGAGATGACCAAGGCATTCTCTTCCAAAGTCTTCACTCACTGCCCTTAAACACAGGACACAATCGGAATTCTTTAGCAAGACCTGCAGCATTCTCTGCAACTTGGCTATCTTCCCTCCACAACCCATGTTCCTTCTCTCCTCCAGCCCTTCAATACTTATATGAACCATGTTCCTCAAACACCTTGTTAATCATCTCTGTACCTTCTGCATGCTTTTCTTTTCTCCCTACTACACTCTATCCCCAATTTGGCACTTGAAAATCCATCTGCTTTTTATTTTCATTTTATAGGACAGAGAAAATTTGATAAGGGAAGGGGAGATAGAGAGAAAGAGAAAATGAGACACCTGCAATACTGTCTTACTACTTGTAAAGCCTCCCCCATGAAGGAGAAAATTGGAGGCTTGAACCCAGGTCTTTTCTATATGGGAACTTGTATGCTCAACTGGTGTACCCATTCACCCCATCTCCATGCCCTAAGAACCAGTGGAAACAATCACTCCTTTGAGTATCTTTCCCAAATGTGTGTCTGCTGCTCTCCTTGGTGTTTCCACAATTCCAAGCACAGTATCATTACCTGATTACCTGTGTGTGCCTCCATTTGACTCTGAAATGAACAGGAATGAACATTAGATCTTACTTCATATTAAATCTCCCCTGGGTGGGCAGTAGCACACTGGGTTAAATGCAAAGCAAAAGCAAAGCAAAGGATCCCATTTCAAGCCCCTGGCTCCCCACTGGGGAGTCGCTTCACAGGCAGTGAAGCAGGTCTGCAGGTGTCTATCTTTCTCTCCCCCTCTCTGTCTTCCTCTCTCCTCTCTCCATCTCTCTCTGTCCTATCCAACAACGATGACAACAATAATAACTACAGCAATAAAATAACAAGGGCAACAAAAGAGAATAAATAAATATTTTTTTTAAAAAAATCTCCCCTGGGGCTGTAATTCATCAGGTACTGTATAAACCTATTTAACTGGATGGGCCACTGGATCCCAGGAAGCCACCTCTCAAGTTCTGTTACATCTGACACAGGTGAACCACACCTGAAAGCTGCTTCAGCCATGCTCACAACTTACTCTGTGACACCTGTGCTGCTGAAGAGTCCTTGCTCCCAAGTTAGTTGACTGACGTGTATCCAGCTAGACGTCAAGAATGCAGAGAACGGCAGTGTCAAAGTCAAAGGATGTGACTGGAGGAAGCAGAACCAGACAAAAGTAAAAGAGAAACAGAACAAAACAAAAAGACAAAGTTGAACCCAGTGACAGCTCTGTAGGTAATGTGAACAGCATGCCGTGCGTGCTCCCAGACACCACATTGGAGGATCGCACACAGCAACAGGAAGAGCTCTTTGGGTGGTGGAGCAGCACTGTGATATCTCTGTTCCTCTCTTTCTTCTTCCTATTTGTCTAACCATCCCTGCTTTCCTCCTCTCTCCCTAAGGAAATCAATTTTTTAAAAATGGATTGGGGAGGTTTCTCAGGAATATATACGATCAAGAGTTCATTCCTTGACACCACAATCATATGTTTGTTTGTTAATTGCCACCAAAGTTCATGCTGGGGCTCCCCGCCTGCACTATAAACCCAATGGTCCCAGCACTGTATTTTTTTTCTTTTGATAAAGACAGAGAGAAATTGAGAGAGAAAGGTAAGAAAAAGAGAGAGAGAGATCTGCAGTACCACTTCACTGTTCATAAAGCTTTCCCACTGCAGGTGAGCATCAGGGGCTTGAATCTGGGACTTTGGAAACTGGCACTATGGCCCAGCCCCCCACATTTATTTATTTATTTATTTATTTATTTATAAAAAGGAAATATTGACAAGGCCATAGAATAAAGGGGGTACAACTCCACACAGTTCCCACTATCAGAACTTCCTATCCCATCCCCTCCCCTGATAGCTTCCCTATTCTTTGTCCCTCTGGGAGTATGGACCCAAGGTCATTGTGGGATGCAGAAGGTGGAAGGTCTGGCTTCTGTAATTGCTTCCCTACTGAAGAGGGGCATTGACTGGTCGATCCACACTCCCAGCCTGCCTCTCTCTTTCCCTAGAGTGGTGGGGCTCTGGGGAAGTGGGGCTCCAGGACACATTGGTGGGGTTTTCTGTCCAGGGAAGTCTGGTTGGCATCATGCTAGCAACTGGAACCTGGTGGCTGAAAGAAGAGTTAACATATAAAGCCAAATAAGTAGTTGACTAATCATGAACCTAAAGGTTGGAGTACAGCAGATGAAGATATGGGGGGTACTCCATTTTATAGATAGCTAGTAGGCATATTTTAATTATATTCCAAAAGGCCTGTGGCTATATTAGTTATTTTTTCTTTTTTTTTTTCCCTGAGCCTGAAATCTGATATGCAGGTGGATCATACTTACTATCTGGAGAGATGATGTCATGACTAGAAAAAGCACCAGAAAGCTGGATCAAGGAAGACAGTATTTCCCAAATAAGGGAAAGGTGTATAAATATTGTTGACTGCACACCCCAATGATTTGATCTGATCTGGGGCCCATATTCAGCTTAGGAGCCTATGTAACCTCTGTATCCCTGTATCCCTGTAAATCTGGGCTTACGTCTGTGGTCATGAGTAGGAATGTTCCCAGATGCCCCAATATCAGGACCCATCTTCCTCAGATGTAGCATAGAGTATGTTGTCCAGCCTCCATTCAGAGGATGAACATTCTCAACCATGTTGATCTAAGTTGAGGGCAAGATCTATGGAGGCCTACAAAGAGGTCTATTGTATTGTTCCTGATAGAGATGACTGGTAACATTGGGAAGAAGGATTTATTCGAGGTCTAGGCCCATCATGTCTATTTGGGAATCTCAATACTCCCTGTATAGGGCCCCAGCTGATGGGGTGGCCTGATAGTGACTAAAGAATCATCGTTAAAGTATGCTAGTCTCTTGCCCTTATTCAGATTTTGCAGTCCTTGCTTTGATAAGGATAGCTTTGGAGTAAGGGAAGTGCAAGTAGACACTATTTCATTATGAACTCTATACTGACTCATTGCAGACTATTGTGTACTTTTTCTTTCAGGTATATATTTTGCCCTAATTTATGAATACATGTGAACATACCCTAACTCATGGGACCTGGTCTATATCTAGGTTTTGGGACTTTTGTTAGGAAGTGAACCACCTGGAATAGAATTATAGAATCCTATTAAAGTAAAGGTCTCACCTGAGTAATGAGGCTGAAGGGTTGACATTCCACTCCTGACATCTCTGGACAGAGTCTGAAGTAAAGCTTGCTGAAGTGGCACTCACTGTGCTGAGCCCCCCACATTTTTAAAAAAGATAAAATGAAGGCAAGCTAGAGGAAATGCACAGATACAGATAGTAAACTGCATACTAAATGTTTCATGTTAAGCATTTTACCCAGTGCCTACCATGAGCCAGGGCACTTCTGAGGACCTCGATACACTGACTCTTGATGTGGACACTGGGAAAGTCTAGTCTACTTCAATCCTCACTTTATATATGGTGGAAACTGAGGCACAAGAAGTTCAAGTTACCTGCCCAAAGTCACAAGTCTAGCAACAAAAATGGGACCTCTTTTGAAGGACAAAGATATCCCATAAGTAAAATTAATTATTTAATTAAAAATATTTTTTTCAAAAATAAGAAATAAGCAAGAGGAAAATGATAGACACTGGAAGGCACAGGGCAGGTAGATAGGTTGGCTGTTTAATCATTCATTCACTTGAAAATGTTGTGTAGGGCTGGAAAGATATCATAGAGGTAGCATATAGGACATGTCTAAGAACAGGTCCCAGGCTCAGTTCCAGCAATCTCAACAGCTAAAGCTGTGTGGTGCTTTGGTCCAAAGAATGGCTAGTAAGGGGCAACATCCCTAGAAGAGTGTGCATGTCTGCCCTCCCATGCACAAGGGTGTGGGCATGAGCCTCAGCATCACATGGGAGCTCTCTCCATCGCACTGAATTCACCCTGTGGGTAGTGGAATGGTGCTGTGGTAAATCTCCTTCTCTCCTCTTTCTCTCTAAAATAAAGAATAAAAATGTTGATCCATAGACAGCACAGTGGTTGTGCATGAGGCTTTCATGCCTGAGGTCCCAGGTTCCCAGGTGCAGTAAGCAGCACC
Organism: Erinaceus europaeus; assembly: GCF_950295315.1. Lineage (NCBI taxonomy): Eukaryota > Metazoa > Chordata > Mammalia > Eulipotyphla > Erinaceidae > Erinaceus > Erinaceus europaeus. The sequence goes on along the minus strand of NC_080174.1, from coordinate 74,142,777 downwards.
ACTGTAAGACAGAACTGATCAACTCTCTATTCATTTTCTTTCTCTCTCACTCTCAGCCTCTCTCTCAATATCTCTCTGTCCTGTCTCTCTCTCTCTGTCTCATTAAAATAAAGAAACCTTAAAAAAATAAGAAAAAAAACCCTTGTCCATTTACAGTGGTGCCATGTACCTATGAGGCTCCAATAAGCAGTAAAAAAATATATATTGGGTAAGGTCAGGTGTTGGCATATTCAGTAGGAAGCATGCACTGCCAGACAAGAGACCCTAGGTTCAACCCCCAGTCCCCACCAATAGGAAGGAAGCTCTTTGAACAATAGAACAGTGCTACAGGTATCTCACCTTCACTCCATCTCTCTCCTTTTCTCCCCCCCCATATCTGTTAAAATAATAGAAAATTTTAAAAAAATAACTACTTGGAATGGTAGAGTCATACTGAAAACACCAACTCTAGTGATAATCCTGGTGGGAAAAAATGTTGGTTGTCTGTACCTGCTTCTGTGTGCTAGACTCCAGAGCTACAGCCATGAAAAGAGAGGTTCAGTCCCTATCCCTATCCAAAATGTGGCCATAATGCAACAGAGACACCAAACAAACAATCATATCAATCAATAAGTGAGTGGATTTTATGGAAAATGCTAGAAGAGGGGGAAGGGCATGATACTGAGAAATTAAATAGAAGTAGTTAAAAATACATATATATTTGGGACCTGAAAACTACATTCATACTAAGGCAAGACAGGTGGGTTAGCCAAATGAAGGACAGAAAGGAGAGAATTCCAGCCAGAGGGAGCAGCATATGCGATGTTTGGTGAGATAACTGTGGGTGTTCAAGGAGCTGGAAGGTGAGCAGTTATGTGGCAGAGGGACAAGTAATGAGACTGGTGAGGAACACATGTCCCAGATAATTCAGAATTTTGGGTCAGAACCTATAGGGAGAGCAATGATGGGAGTCTGAAAAGGAAGAGGGAGGCAGGTTGTGCATGTTACACTGAAAAATAGACGGTGGTGATTTAGGTCAGGGAAATGACTTGGTGGGTAGAGGTGTTAGGACTTGCATGTGCAGGGCCCCAAATTTGATCGCCAACACCTTGTATGCCAAGGTGGTAATGTTGTGCCCTCCCTCATAAAAATTAATAAATAAACCTTACTTCAAAAGTTGGTGCTTGATCTTTGACGTATAAAATGCAGGGACGTCAGGAATCAAGACTGAGTCTTGGGCATGGATCATTACAGATTCAGAATAGAAGCAACTGGTGGATTGGTTGTGAAGAGCTCTGAAAAATGGCCAGCCAAATGGTCTCAACCCCCCCCCAGAAAGAATTAAACCTTTCCTGCCCTTGAAATCTTCATCAACCTAAGGACTCTTCACAAAAACCAGCAATCACCTCTCAGTGTGCTACAAGGTAGCATTTAAAACTAAAGCAGGGCAATAAATCAGGTGCATATAATTTGAGCCCCAAAGTATAGTAATTCTTCTCTTAATGCAACATCTGGTATAAATAATACATTTACAGGGAGGCAGGAGGAATGAGTGCTGTGCGTGCTCTCATTATTGTGCAAGCAATGGGTGAAGCTCAAATTCCCTCCCACCCCTCCAGCAACAGGGAGGACTTAAAAAGAAGTTTTATTATTATTCCCTGGGCTGGCCAAAAGGAAAACCAAGTTAATTATAGACTTGTTTGTCAGTTATTAATTAAACCCCAGATAAACATAAAAACACAGAGGAAGTGCCATTTCCCACTCAGTGCTTCCAGGCTCCTGGAGCTGAGGGGCTGATGTTCCTGCCTTCGCAGTCCATGCTGTGTCCTGTTTCCTCTGCAGATTTTCTCAGGAGGGCCCCAGGGCCTTTGCCCTGTGTGCAAACAAAACCTTATTTTTAGCTGGGAAGGAACACAAAATTGAAAGCTTCAGAAGGGCAGGTGGACAATAGGAGGAAGCTGGCAGACACTGACTGGTCGTGACACCCAGGGCTCCTGGGACTGTCACACCCTCTTGCACTCCAAAGCCTGCCAGGTTCCGACCTCCCTGGACTTCAGTCAGATGTCCCAGGGTGGCACTTGCTGTGAGGCAGTTCAATGTAGTGACTAAAGGGACAAATCATTTTGGCAAACCCCCAGAACTCCAAACAGATCCTCACATGCTACCTCGAGAACACTGAATCAGTTCTCTTTTCTCTGTACTCACTGTGTCTCTCTGAAAAGCAGACAGTTCCCCCCTCCTAGATGTGTTGTATATTTTAAAGATGGCAAGACTTCTCAAGTGGCATGCACACACCTGCCATATGGTTATAAATATTAACTCCCTCACTTTTCCAGGACAAGTTTCATCTCTGTATTGCCACAGCATGGTGTATTGTGATCTTGACATATTTACAGAGAATTTGTTTCTTAAATTGTTCTTCATAAGAAACTAATGATTTATAAGATAACTGTTGTCATACAGATACAATTTCTCACCCTTCTGTGTTAGGTGTATGTACATCAATTCTACCACCAACTTAAGCCTTGAAATGCCTTGTTCCAGCCTGTTACTTGGAGCTTCTGTTTGTCTTTCCTTCAGATGTGTGTTTCTTGGAGACATGGACTAGATGGATTTTACTTTTTTAATCCATTGAGTCATAATAATTATAATAATAATTACTATTCTAATAATGCACAAAACAAATAAATAAACAAAAGAACAGCTATTCTGCTATCAGATAAAACATACTTTTAGGCAAAGAAAGGAAGAAGAGACAGAGATGAATATTCCGTATTTGCCAGAGGATCGATTCAGCAAGAGGGCATAACCAATATGAGTGCAATGTATAAAACAGGCACTCACTGCCCTCAAGAGAAACAACAGCAACACAATAAAAGCAGGAGATAAAAGTAGATCATAAGCACAAGAAAGCAACAAGGAAATAGTGGCCTTAAATTAATTCATAGAGGAGATGAACTTAAGTTATTTAAGAACTGTTAATCTGAAAATAAAACAATAAACATTCTTTTCAAGTGCATATGGAACATTCTCAAGAGTTCACCATGTGTTGGGACACAGCGATAGCATTAATAAATATGGGAATATTGAAATTATACATGAAGCTTTGAGGTTAGAAGTCAACCACAAAAAGAAAATCATATTATGCCCCAGATATGGAGACTAAACAACATGCTTCTGAATAGCACTTGGGTCACTGAAAAAAATCAAAGAAAATTCACAGTTAAAATTGGGGGGAAAAGGATAGTAAACAAATTTGGTTTTCTATTTTCTTTTGTAAATCATTTTGTTAGGGAAACAATGATTTTCATGACAGGTGTTTGCACAGCACTTCTACCACCAACTTGAAGTCTTCCTCCACCATTGTGCACTGAGTCCCAAAGGCCCTCTCAGTGATAACACACACACACACACACACACACACACACACACACACACACACACACACACACACCCAGAGTCATTGACCTCACTACAACAAACTAACTTACAAGTTTCTTAAGTTCTTTCCTTATCACTACTAGTTTTACTTATTAGTGAAATCATTCGCCTTTCATTCTTTTCCTTGTGGTTTATCTCACTTAGCATGATGCTTTCAAAGTCTGTCTAAGATGTGGCAAAGGAGAAAAATTATCATCTATTATAGCTGAGCATATATATGTGTATATATACCAAAATTTTCTTAACCAAGTATCTGTCATTGGACATCTGGGTGGTTTGCAAGCTTGAGCTATTACAAATAGTAGTGCTATTAACATAGGTCTACATAGATCTCAGGATAGGTGTTTATGTTTTCTTTGAATTGACCCGTAGAAGAAGGATTTTCAGGTTAAAGGGTAAGTCTGTTTGTCAAGGTAAAACTGAAGGCAGAGAGCTCAGTACTAGATGAAATTTGAAACTATTGTAGAGAGAGAAGGGGAGAGCAAAAAAGAGACAGAACATTTGTGAATTATAAAGTGTGATATATAGGAAACAATTATAACTGTCATTCTTGCACTCTGAAATAAAAAGATAAAGATCCCATCAAAACTTATAAAAAACAGTTTACATCAGAATTTCCACAGTTCTTTCCTTTTTCTAGTCTTCTGTGTAATGGAATGGGACAGGGTATTAGGAGAGGGTGTGTCTCAAGGTGGACACCTATCCTATATTCTGTTGCCTGCCAAATAAAAGTCTTCATGTATCAACTGTAGTCACTTGAAAAAAAACAGTTATTCAGACTCTCAAGATATCCACCTAGCCTGCAAGAAGTGAAAGATAGTATCTACCCCACAGGATTACTGTCATATTAAATGAAATAGCATACATGCAGCCTGACATATATTAAGTGCTTAGTAAATAGCAAGCTTTCTCCTTCATTTCCTTCTCTCTCTCTCTCCTCCCTTTCCTTTCTCTCTGGAGAGGTCTTCATTGCACAAGAAGATGAATCAGCATTCTAGGAGCCCAGCAGGAGGTTTCTGTCAGAGACAAGCTCTACCCTGTCAATATGTGGCTTTGGTCTTGGTTCCAGGAACTCAATATTAAAAAAATAAATAAATAAAACCGGCATACCTCTCACTCCTAATTTCCCACTTGCTGTTCATGCCATACAAATGCAAAAATGTCAGAATAATTATGAGAGAACAGTGTGTGTGTGTGTGTGTGTGTGTGTGTGTGTGTGTGTGTGTGTGTAGGGTAGTATAGGAAGTTCAATGGTTTTAATTTGCATCTTTGAGACCTTGTGAATAATTTAATAAGAAAATCTCCTCTGCTTTCTCTAAAGTTGAGCAGCAAATGCATTTGCAGTTCTCCTTAAGCAGAAAAGCTCAGGAGTAATGGAAGTAGAAGGTGGAGTGGGGTCAATTGGAGGTAGACCAGAACTGTTGCATTCTAAGACTTAAAGATTCAAAATCTACAGGTGCCAGCAGGTAGCACACCATACTGTGTGCAAGGACATGATTCAAGCCTCTGGTTCCCCACTAAAGGAAGGAAGTTTCACAAGTAGTGAAGCAATACTGCAGGTGTCTCTCTCTCTTCAATTTTTTTATTATGTTTATTTATTTACTGGATAAAGACAACCAGAAATCAAGAGGGAAGGGGGTGATATAAAGGTAGAGAAATTTTGTCAACTTTAACCAAATCGCTACTGGTGCTGCCATCCCATATTATGCTACTGTTGAAATCCCACTGTGGATTGTAAACAGAGATACCAGCCTGAGAAGTCAACTTCGCAACTCTTCAAACCTGGTGAGACTTTTCCTAACACATGGGACTACCTACATCCAAGTTAGATGGCACATCATTTAACTAAGTAGCAGATACTAGATTATGTCTAGTGGAGAAGCAATTATAGAAGCCAGAATCCCTGCCTTCTGCACCACCAAAAGAATTTGGATCCATACTCCAAGTGGTGTAGAAATGACATGGGGAAGATGACCAGAGGGCTCTGAAATCCAACTCCATCAGGACCCAGAGAGAGGAGAGAAAAAAGGTAGGGACATTTGGAAGTAGTAGTAGGTGTAGCTGTGACTTAAAAAAGGAGACTATAGGGGAAAAAATGGTGAAATATATACAAATATAAATATACAGTTGTAGAAACAGTTAACCCATATCTATAACCTTAAGAAAACTGCTGTAACTCACAATGGAGGGAGTGGGGATTCAGAATTCTGGTGGTGGAAATGGTGCAGAGTTGTACCCCTGTCATCTTGTAATTTTTTAAATAAATGTTGAAGTACTAATAAGAAAAGTAAAAGAGAACAAGAAAAATATATACAAAGTCTACAGTACTGCTATGCATCATAGGACTTCCACATAAAAAAGTGATTTGGTTCCCCTAAGTGGCTTGTTTCCTAATGGTAATAAGAAAGACATGTCCTGACCCTACTTGGTGCTCAGTGTTGTGCTAGATGATAGCTGACTAGGGATAAGGTGAATAAAAAAGGGACATCTCTGCCCTTGACTCTTCAGATGGTCTGTAGACAAGATATAGCAAGTTGAAGAGGGAAGAACACTGAAGGTCAATAAGTAAAATTACTCCTTGGGAAGTAATGTTTGCTATGAAACAACTACAATGTGTTCAGGTGCTTTTCACGGCACTGGGTTTTCACTTCCATTACATGCTTGGCCCTCACAACAAAACAGGTAAAGGAATCACTAGAACCATAAAGCAAAGATAAGTTACCCAGACCTCCATTGCCTATGAGTGCATTGCAACCCAGAAATATTACCTGACAAACTTAGAATTCAAACTCTGGTCTAGTTCCAGAATTCATTCTTGTCACATAGTCATCAAAGAATACAAGAAAATGAACTTAAAAATAAAAATAGCATGTAAAATTATTACAGTAAGCAGAGTAACTCAAAATCCAGAGCAAGGATAGGGAAATTCATTACTGGAGCAAATGGCCCCTTGTTTTTCTTAAGTTATAGCATAGTAAATTAATGGTCCTCATGCCTGTCCTCAAAAAAAAAATGTTAGCATATGGGCAAGATTCTCTGCTAAAATAAGCAGGGAAGCATATAATTGGTTTTAGAAAGAATTCCATCCAAAATGATTAAATCAAGTTTTGGCACATAAAAGGGTAGGCTTCAGTTATTAGAAAATTTACTTAGGTGACACAGCTCATTTCCTGATGAAGCCAGATTAATGGGACATTACTAAACTAATTCCTCAAGAAGTAAATGACTCACCTCTCCTCCTGCTGGGCTGCCTAGACCTTTCCATGTACTTGGCCTTCTGCCCTTTCTTAAAACCCAAGTACTAAGATGGGAAGCTCAGCTGGTTCTCCATCAATTAGGTCTTAAACTGTGTAGCATCTGTATAACCAGATGTGCATCCTTCTACCATCAAGTGGTAGAGCTTACACCAAGTGTTTTGGAATGTGCTAAGATAGCCCAAGGTGATCAAGATGCCCTAATTGGGAGGGTTGTCATGGAAAGAAAAATATTTGAGAATGACATCCAGGATTTGGAGGTGTACCTCTTAGAATGGACGCAAAGCTTAATGTGTGTGTGTGTGTGTGTGTGTGTGTGTGTGTGTGTGTGTGTGTGTGTGTGTGTGTGTGTTTTCAGCAATAAAAGAGCACTCAGTAATTAACTGAGATTTCTTATTCTGAACTAGGGACCTTCTTTCCCAGATTCTCTGATAATTTTTGATGGAATTATGAAAATATATTCATAGTTGCAGAAACAGCAGTGCTATTTAAGTAGAGGAATGATGATAGAATGCATCTATGTTATTGCATCCATAAATGAGTGCCCAAATCATCAACAACAGAGTCCATCACTAATCTACAAATATTAACTCGTTTCAGGGAAATTGTTCAGCCCCTGGTTTAACCATGTGTGGATCATTAATATAGTCCACTGGAACACATACTGATATGTATATATATTTGATCTTCCTGCCCACAATGTTTTTGACAACAGCTCCATCTACAGACATACAAATTCCTTATTCTCAACCATTAAATCCCATATAATTTACTTCTGGCTTAACTCAGTTTACAAAATAGAAGGCCTCATTACCATGAATATTATCATGCACTTTATCAATCAGAAGCCAATAGTGGCAGATAGAATAGTAGGAAGATCCATTGAATCCTCAGGTATAGTACTGGTGGATGACAGTACAGTTCGGGATAGTGTGTCAAAATAATACAGCAAATGTTCTGAACTGTAATTTCTCCGTAAGTGGAATACTTCAATGTGAAAAACAGAAAGGATCTTCTTTCTACACTACTTTTAATGATTCACTCACATAAAAGTCATGGTACTTTTCTTTGGACTCCACTGGTTAGTGATTTTATTTCTCAGATATGTAATGTTTCTACCAGGAGACACAACGAAGTTTCTTTGAACTAAAAGTCAAGACTCTTAACTAATTGGTTAGTATTTCTACAAAATGAACTTGTATGACTAGTTGTAGAAGTCAAGGAAAACTAGTACATTCAAATTTACTACATATTTATCCCCTCTTAAGAACTATAGTTAGGGTTATACAGTAGTTAAAAAAACATGACCAGAGGCCAGGCAGTGGCACAGCTGGTTGAGCACACATGTTACAGTGTGGAAGGACTCAGGTTCAAGCACCCAGTCCCCACCAGTGTATGGTGGGGGAGCTTTGCAAGTGATGAAGCAGGGCTGCAGGTGTCTCTCTATCTCTCTCCCTCTCTATAATCCCCTTCCCTCTTGATTTCTGGCCATCTCTATCCAATAAATAAATATAATAATTTTTTAAATCATAACCAAAAGACATACTGAATGAGACAAATGTAACCTAAATTCTACAATGAAATAAAGTAGCTCTTACAATAATTATGTCCTTACAATCAGTTGCAGAGTGAGAAAGTTTGCAACAATAAAATTGATTCACTTTGGTATTTACAACTCCTCCTTATCTTCTAAAGTCTAGGTAATTTCATCTGGCTAGCAAAAAAAATTAGATATAAAGAGTACTAAGAAAGATATTATCTCATATTTCCATTTTTCTCCTCTAGTGGAAAATGACTCTGCTTTCTATTGAAATTGTTAAGATAGAAAAGAAAGAAAAATGTAAGACTCTGAGTAACCAATAAAAATGGTTAGTGTCTCCCATAAAAAAAAATAAATTAAACACCTACTATGAATCTCACAGCATTTGAACTAAGATCTGAATATTAGTTGGGAGTGAAGTAAATAGATATAATGGATATGTCCATAGAGAACTACCTAATCAGTGGGTAAGACTGGTCCTGATGTGCCAATCATCCCATGTAGCTAGGATGAAAAGTGAGAGAGGAAAAATATCATTGTCTGATACTTCCAGGAGGTGTGGCCATCGAGTAACAGTGAACGCACAGACTCTCCCCCCAAACAACAAAAATCAACAATTATTGAACATAACAAACCTCATCTAACTACATCTGAGACATTCACATAAGCATTATACCCTTAGGTGGGTGATCACTTATGTTTGGACTGAGAAGAAGTAAAAGACTGAAGCCAGACACATAGAAATTGAGAGCACCAGGAGTTGGGAGGTAGCGCAGTGGGTTAAGCACACATGTCGCAAAGCACAAGGACTGGCCTAAGGATCCTGGTTTGAGCCTCTGGCTCCCCACCTGCAGGGAGTCGCTTCATAGGTGGTGAAGCAGGTCTGCAGGTGTCTTTCTCCCCCTCTTTGTCCTCCCCTCATCTTTCCATTTCTCTCTGTTCTATCCAATAACAACAACATCATTAACAACAACAACAATCACTACAACAATAAAATAAGGGCAGAAAAAGGAAATAAATAAATATTTAAAAAATTAAAATAAAAATAAATAAATAAAACACAAAAATTGAGAGTACCAACAGTGGAAAGTGCCACTATATCTCAACACAGCAGCACACACAAAGCACATGTTGGCTGTGAAAGAGGGGAAGCTCTGAGCTTTTAATTCATGACCTTGGTGGAGTTATAGTACTGAACTGACAGCAAGGACACACCACAGTGGCATAAAGACTATCTGATGCAAAACTGTGTGGTCTGCTTTGAAACTAAGATAGATACATGGGAAGGTAAACTGCAGGCAGCTGGGGTTAAATAGTGAAGTAAGTCCTGCAACACTGAACATAGCTGCCACTTCACAACAAACTCCTGAGGACTAGATTCAGGAATCTTTAAAGAAAGTCTATATAGACATATCACATGGAGTATAGAAACAGAAAATAACAATAAATATAACCCCAGTCCCTAGCCCCCACCAACCATTATATTAAAAAAGCAAAATCCAGTAATCATAATAATAGCAACACCAGCTGCCCCAGTAAGGATCAGCACAATAAATATGTAAATAGCAGAAATACTGCAAAATCAAAATCCAAAATATGACAAAGCATACAGATAGAAATGAAACAGAAGGATTCCAGGAAATTATAGACAAGATAAACTATAAAAACACATTATGAGTGCTACCCAAAAATCTAAGCATAATATGGACAACCATATTCAAGAATTCAAAGAATATGTCAGTATAGAGTTAGGAAACACAAAATGCACAAAATAAGATCTCTGAACAGAGTCCTCTAAGAAATTAGAAAACATGGTAGGGGGTGTAGTAATTTAACTTAAAAAGGGTCTGGTGGTTGGGAGCGGTGTGTGAAAGGATTCACAGCAGGAACTGGGAACTGATTTAAACAATACAAAGTTTATTAGGGTGAAACAGGTAAAAGGCAAAATAAGCACTTATCATCAAGGGTTAAGAGTATGCTAGGTTCATAAAGTCTGAATATAATTATCAAAAGTTTAGTCCCATAGATAAGCAATTATCAGCTCTGGTAAAGGTTTCTCATGCCTGTAGAGGGGTCTAAAAGTTTACTGGCTAGCAGTCACACGTGTTCAGTTCCCAGGAGAAGTAGCCATGGCAGAATCTGGCGCACCTCCACCAAGATGCTTCTGACCAGGACAAGCAGCAGCAGCCAAAGAGTGAGCCTTACTTCTGGCTGGCTGTACTTTTAAGTCTATTCAGCCCACCCACAATGCTTTGCACACCAGCACAGACTATATCTGCCCACAGTCAACCATTCACCTGCGCAGATCACTGCATACTCTGTCTCCAAGGCTAATGTCAGCACTGTGTCAGAACTTCCATCCATGGTGGCTGGTATACTGCATCACCACAGGTGGGCAGGCAGTGTAGCACCCAATTAAGCACACATATCACCATATACAAGGAGTGGGGTTATAGCCACTGCTCTGCACCTGCACAGGGAATGCTTCACAAGGGGTGATAGATCTGCAGGTATTCATTTATCTCTCTTTCCCTTCTCAAATTCTTTCTGTGCTATAAAATAAAATAGAAAGAAATACAAAAAGGGAAAAGTGGCTGCCAGAAGTGGTATATTCATAGTGTTGGCACTGTGTCCTAGCAATAAGCCTGGGGGCAAAATGCAAGAAGGAAATAAAGAATTAAAGAAAATAGGAAGCATGAAAGAAGAACTTCAGAGTTCACTAAGCAGTTAGGAAGCCTGAAAGAAAAACTTCAACTAAAATTTCATGGTATGAAAGACACTTTGAATGCAGTACAGGCTCAGGTAGCAAGTTTAGGAAGTAGACTCACTCATGCAAAGGAGATAATATCTAAGATTAGAAGATACATTTGGCCAACTCTTTCAGTTTAAAGATGATGGAAAAGAGAGGTACAGAAAGAATGAAGTAACTCTCTGTGAAACTGCAGACTCCATCAAAACACTGAATGTAAGAGTGATAGGAATTCCTGAGGAAAAGGAAGGGTAAAGGGAATAGAAACCATATTCAAGGAAATCATAGCTAAGAATTCTTCTCACCTGGGAGTCCTCAGAATATAAGTATCCAGGAAGAAGAGAGTATTCCCAGTTCCCTGAATACAAAATGACCAGCACCAAGACACATCATTGTAAAACTATTAAAAGCCAATGGCAAGGGAAAGAGATTGCAGGCTGCTAGGGAAAGAAAACAAATGGCATACAAATGTAGAGTTAACAGGTTTTCATCAGACTTCTCTTCACAAACCCTAGAGTTAAGAAGATAGTTAAATGACACATTCAAAGTACTAAAAGATAAGATTACCAGCCACAGATACTCTGCCCTGCAAAATCATCCTTCAAATATAGGAAAAATAAATGTTTTCTCAAACATATAAAAGCTAAAATAATTTTCCACCATCAACATCACATTTCAGAAATTACTGAAAGGAGTCCCACCGGATAAGAAGAAAATCATTACACATTCTAAGCAAAGTAATCAGCAGTAGAATAGAACTAAACATGCAACAGAAACAGGAGAGAATAATAAAATAGAGAGGAGGTAACTAATAGACAAAGCAGTAAAATAAAATGTTATATAACCAAGAACAACTTAAAAATACTTTTTAGATATAATATGTTTGTTATTACACTTATGATAACCACAATACAAAATAAGGAACAGAGATTTACAGAAAGTACAGGAGAAATCAGTGAGGAACTCATAGAAACCAATCCACACCAAATGACAGAAACAAACGGGCAAAGAATCAATAATTTAAGACAAAACAAAAATCAGAATGACCATAAGTAAACCACATATATCAATAATCACCCTTAAGGTAAATGGTCTAAATTCACATGTCAAAAGACTCAAAGAAGTTAAATGGATTAAAGAATAATAAGTACACATTCAAAGAAAAGACAAGCAGAAGCTTAATGTAAGAGACTGGATTAAGATGTTCTAAGCCAATAACACAGTAAAAGGGCAAGAAGAATTATTGTTTTAAGATAAAATATACTTTCTGGAAAAGGAAGTAACCAGAGACAGAGAGGGACACTATATAATGTCCAAAGGATCAATCCAACAAGAAGACATAACCATAGTAAATGGAAATGTTTGAAATGCAAGGGCACCCAAATATATATAAAAAATAAAGTATGTGCTGAACTGAAGGGAGACATTGATAGCAGCACAATAATAGGAGGAGATCTTAACACAAAACTCACAGCAAGAAACAGATCATCTGCCAAAAAGTCAACAGGGAAATTGTGATCTTAAATGAAACTATGGATGAAACGTACCTAACAGATATATACAGAACTTTCCATCCCAGCATAAATGAATATACATTCTTCTCAGGTACACATTAAACATTCACAAAGATTTACCATATTTTGGGTCACAAAGACAGCCTAAATAAATACTTAAATATTAAAATCATAAAACCTGTATCTTAAGATCATAATGGTATGAAGTTAAAAATCACCCACAAAAAGAAAAAAGTAACACTTTCAAAGTATGGAGATTAAATAGCATGCTTCTAACACATGAGTCATTAAAGAAAAAAAATTAACTAAGAGTTACCTCTATGCCAATGAAAATGAAGAAACCAGTTATCAGACCCTAAGAGATAAAGCAAAAATGGTCCTGAGAGGGAAGTTCTTAGCAATGCAGGCTCACATTAATAAAGAGGAGACATCACTAATAAACCATCTAATGACCCAACTTAACCAGCCAGAAAAGAGCAACAAAGAGATCCAACAATCAACAGGAGACAGAAACTAGTTAAAATTAGAGCAGAAATCAATGAAATAGAAAACAAAAATATCATTAGGAAGATTAATGAAACCAAGAGTTGGATCTTTGAAAGGATAAATAAAATAGATAAACCACTAACTACACTCACCAGGAAAAAAAAAAAAAAAAGAGAAGTTCTTTTAAAATCATTCAGAAACAAAAGGAGATTACAACTAACAAGGACACGAAAGATCATGCAAGACTATCTGAACATCTATATACAAATAAGTTTGGCAACCTAGAAGAAATGGACTCATTCTTAGAGTCATACCAACAGCCAACCTTGACACAAGAGAAAGTATATAAATTCAGCAGGCCAATCACTAGTAAAGAAATTGAAACCGTAATCAAAAGTCATCCCAAGAACAAAAGTCCAAGTCCAGATGACCATTCTAATAAACTCTATAAAACATTCAGAGAAAAACTAACATCAATTCTCCTCAAACTCTTTCAGAAAATAGAAAATAGAAAGGGAAACACATTCTATAAAGCCAATATCACTCTGTTCCCCAAAGCAGGAAAGGATTCCACCAAAAAAGAAAACTGGAGACCTATATCTCTGATGAATATTGATGCAAAGATCCTCAACAAAATCTTGGCTTATCGAATCCAACAACACATTAAGAGAATAATATACCAAGAACAAGAAAGACTGGGAAACAGGATTGATTCAACATTATCACATCAATCAATGGAATCTACCATTTCAGCAAAAATAATATTAAAATTACATGGTCTTATCAATTAGTGAATAAAAAGCATCTGATAAGGTCCAACACTTATTTATGATAAAGACACTCATGAAATTAGGAGTGGAAAGAAAATTCCTCAATATAATAAAAACTATATATGACAAGCCCATGGCTAACATACGCAGCTGGAAGAAACAAAGCCTTTCCCCTAAAATGAGGAACTATTCAAAGATGTCCACTCTGACTACTTCTATTCAACACAGTCCTAGAAGTCCTTGCCATCACAGTCAGGCAAGAAAGAAATCTCAAAGGAATATAAAAAGGAAAGGATGAAGTTAAATTATCCTTATTTGCAGATGATATGTTGTTATACCTAATAGACCCTAAAAATTCTACCAAAAACTACTGGAAATCATCAAGAAATTCAGTAAAGTAGCAGGTTACAAAATCAACTCATAAATCTGTGGCATTTCTCTACACAAAAGTTAGGCTAGAGGAAAGAAAGCTGAATGAGCAATCCCATTTACAGTTGAACTCCAAAAGATAAAATACCTAGGAATAAATCTTAAAAAGAGGTGAATGACTTTTTCAATGAAAATTATAAAACATTGTTAAAAGAAATCAAGAATGACAAAAAGAAATAGAAGAACATATCCTGTTCATGGATTGAAAGAATAAATATTATTAAAATAGCAGTCCTGCAAAAAGCAATCTATAGCTTAAATTCAACCCTTATTAAAATTCCAATGGAGAATTTCAAGGAAATTGAACAACTAATCCAAAAATTTGTGTGTAATTATAAAAAAAATAGAAAAAGCACTCCTGGGGAAAAGGTAGAAAAAGGATGCATCACAATTCCTGACTTGAATTTATATTACAAAACAACAGTAATTAAATCAGTGTAGAACAAAAACTAACATCTGGACCAATAGAAGAGGATAAAGATCCCAGAAGTAAACCCACACATGTATAGACACCTAATATATGACAAAGGATCCAAAACTGCCCAATGGGGAAATGAAGTTCTCTTTAATAACTGGTGTTGGGAGAACTAGGCATGTAGAAAAGTGAAACTAGACCACCAATTAATACCATACATCAAAATTAGTTCAAAATGGATCAAAGACCTGGACATTTGATCTAAAACTTAAAATTCATAGAAGATATTGCAGAAACATTTCAGGAGTTTGGTTTTTTTTCCTCCAGAGTTATTTCTGGGGCTCAATGCCTGTACCATGAATCCACTGCTCCTGGAGGCTATTTTTTTTCCTCCCTTTGTTGTCCTTGTTGTAGCCTTGTTGTGCTTCTTGTTGCTGTTGATGTCATTCGTTGTTGGATAGGACAGAGAGAAATCGAGAGAGGAGGGGAAGACAGATAGACACCTGCAGACCTGCTTCACTGCCTGTGAAGCGACTCCCCTGCAAGTGCGGAGCCCAGGGGAGTCGGGGGCTCAAACCAGGATGCTTAAGCTGGTCCTTACGCTCTGCACCACGTGCGCTTAAACCACTGTGCTACCGCCTGACCTCCCATTTCAGGAGTTTTAATGCTAAAGATGTAGTTGGAGACTCCACCCCTTGGTCAAGGAAACAAAAAACAAGATTGAACAAATAGGATTATGTCAAATTAAAAAGCTTCTACAAATCAAAAAAAAATTCCATAAGTATAAACAGGAAACATTGTAATTAAGATATTTACACACAGTGGTTCAGACAAGTGGTTGATATCAAACATCTACAAATAAATTATACACTTTAAAAAAGCAAAATAACACAATAAAATGGCAAAAAAATATGAACAGACAGTTCTTTAAAGAAGAGATACACGTAGCCCACAGACAAATCTATAAATGCTCTAATTCACTTATCATTAGTGAAATGCAAATTAAAACTACAAGATTCCATGTCACATGTGAGAATGGCCTTCATCAACAAAACAGGAGAGGATAAGTGTTGGGGAGGATGTGGAAAATGAGGAATTCTATTATACTACTGGTGGGAATGAAAACTTCAGTAATCACTATGGAGAACAGTATGGAGAATCCTTAAAAAATACAAATGTAGGGGGCCACGTAGTGACACACCAGGTTAAGCACATATGTTACAATGCATAAGGACCCAGATTCAAGCTCCCAGTCCCCACCTGCAGAGGGAAAGCTTTGCAAGAGGTGACACAGTGTTGCAGGTGTCTCTCTGTCTTTCTCCCTATCACCCTCTTTCCTCTCAACTTCTGGCTGTCTCTATCCAATAAATAAAGATTGTAAGAAAAGATACAAACATAAGTACATTATGATCCAGCAATTTCACTTATAGGCATTTATCAAAAGATATAATAACATATCCAAAGGAACGTATGCACCCTCATGTTCATAGCTGCATTATTCACAATAGCCAAAATGGGGTAGCAACATAAATGCCCTTCACCTGATGACTGGCTAAAGAGGTTATGGGATATATGCTCCCTGTAATACTACTGTGTGATTTAAAATGTTGATATTTTATCCTTTGGGACAAAATAGTGAAACTGAAGGTGGTTATGCTTAGCAAAATTAATAAAGAGATGAAAGATGACTACCAATGATTTCACTCAGTGCATACTGAAAAGAATTGAACACATGAACTTGAAAAAAAAAAGGTCAACCTATATCTAAGACTGTGGGAGGACTACTGTGGTGATTATAGTGCTGTAAGGGTGGGGACACGGACCTTTAGTGGCGGGAACAGTGTGAAACTATACTCCTATTATTTTATAATCTCATAAATTACTGTTAATTGAGTATGTTAAGTAAAAAGATTTTCACTGTCTAGATTTTAGTTCTGAATATATATATACATATATATTTAATGTTTCAATTTTAAATTGACACTGAGCTTAAATTGTTTACACAGTTCTAAAGTAAAAAACAATCCAAAAATACTTATTACAATACCTAAGACATTGTTATTAATAGATACCCTCAAATTGTATAAATCATGATAAGGTCAAGTATATTGCATTAAACTCTAATCATTGGGTTTTCACAGAAAAATAATCTCATAACTAACTTAACTATAATACAATTTAACTAGTGCTATTCAAAGCTCTTTATTAGACTACAAGGAACCTTCCCTGTTCTCCTTAAAATACCTATTTCTCCCTGAACTGGAATCTCTGGGACTTTGCTTGTATTCCTTCATGCCTCTTCTCCTGATCCCTTACCCTGTTATACTGCCTCTGTTAGTCTCAACAGGATCAGTGCTACTGGTGCCACCATGCCATGTCATACTGCTACTGTCTTTGTGCTAAAGATTATCTCCAGAGATGCCAAGGCTGAAATTTCAATAAACCACCCCTCACCAATTCCTTTGACCTACTGAGATCTTTCCTAACACATGGGATTACCTAGTTCCAATTCAGATGGCACATTTTCTAACAAAGTTACACATTCTAAATATAGGTCTTATGTACATGTGTTCACATCTCTATAAGTTAGGGGCAATTATATAACCCAATTAAAAATGCTTAATAGTCCTCTGTGATTCGACTTAGACCTACTAAGCTCAGCAATCTAGTAGAATGGCCTAAAGAAGACATCATAAATTCTCTAATCAAATTTTTTACTTAGGTCTTGACATCTTCTTCTTGTATATCCTACTTCACCTCCCTTATCCACTCTAGCCAGTCAACTAAGTATACAAAAGAGAATAATATTTCCTCTTCCATCTTTTAATCTCTTCTGATGGGGTATCAACATTATTGTCACCTCATGCCAGTCTTTAGAAGCACTGTATACAATTGACCAATAGACATACTGGCAATATATATGTCAAGTAAAGGACAATTGTCCCTATGACAACCTTTATTTTAGGATTATCAAACAAGTAAGTGCAAAAAGACTTGAGATTAATTTAGACTACAATAAAAATCTACGTCTATTCCCCGCACTAACTCAAGGCCAGATTCTCTAAACTTAATACCAGTTTAGATGCAACAAATGACATTCAAAGTTTTAACAACTAAGAAGGGGGGAAAAACTCAGGCAAAGAAAGGAGTACAAGAACTGCAAAAGAGCAATATAGACTGGCTCACTTAATGATGGCACCTCCTCACCTGGGGTCTTAGAAAGGGAAAATCTTTGATTTCCCACCCAGAACTCTAAAAGATCCCTTTCTTGACTATCACTGGCCACATTCATCAGGAAAGTCATCATAAGCCTTCTTGTGGGCCTCTCTAAGACCTTGCTCTCACTGTAGAGCAGCAATGGTAAGAACTGCCCCCTTCTCCAAAGGAAGGCTGGATTATCTTACTCTGCCACTCCTGGAAGAATGGTCTAGAAATTAGTGCAGCTTAGAATGTTCCCAACTGTAACCATGGAGTATGAGCTCAGACTGACAGGGAATAAGAAGTTTCATAGGCTCCTATGATACATAAATATATATATATATATATGTATATATATACATAACCCTGGGTCAGACCAATGTACTTAATAGTTAGTTGTATTTTTTTCTAGTTTGGGAAGATGACCAGAGGTCTCTGAATCCCAGTTCCACCAAGAACCAAAAGCTTATCACCAGGAGTCTTTGAAAGGGAAGTAAATCTGGAAACCATCAGAGGAAGTCAGTCATTGTTTCCCTAATCTGTGAAAGCAGGTGGAAAAAGGAAGGACACCTGGAAGTTGTTATAAGTATAGTTGTGACTTGAGAGGTGAAGGCAGGACCATAGGAAATATGGACAAAAAATATATATAAAGAGAGAGAGATATATAGACATAGCCATAAAGTCAACCCATACCTATGTCTTTAGGAGAACTAAGTTTCCACTAGAGGGGAAGGGGGACACAAAACTTTGGTGGTGGGAAAGGTATAGAATCATATCACTATTATCTTCTAATTTTGTGAATCACTATTAAACCACTAACAAAAATAAATTTAAAAAAAAGACATCATGGTCCACAGTAGAAAATGTACGCAACTAGACAACATCACACAGCTTGATATGTGGTAAAGGCATAACTCAAATGTCACTCAAAGGACATGCACAGACCCCTGTCACAAACCTCCAGCCTTCAGCACTCCTTCCTTTTTGTTGGCAGGAAGCAAACTAAACACTCAACTAGGGAGAAAGGAACTGAAGATCCCGGATCATTATAAAATTCACTAAGCAGTGATGATCAAGCCAAAGCTAAGTACTAAGGTTTTATTTTATTTTATTTGTTTGTTTGTTTCCTCCAAGATACAAGTTCCAAGTAGATTTCTAGAGTTCTCACCAAAGGGAAATTCTTGGTCTCACAGCAGAATAACCAAACCCCCTTTTTAGAAGCAAGCAACCCTTGTCTCATCCCTAGTCCAAGTCTCAAACTGAAACTTTAATTTCCTTTGTGGAGAAAAAGAAGTGGTCCGTGTAAGAATAAAATGTACTACTGACCAAAGGGGAAAGAAAGAAAAAGGAATCTAAGGTTATTGCTAAAATAAAACTGGGGAGCATGTCCCACAGCTGCAGCTGAGGAAGTCCTATTAATGCAGACAATGGCCCAATTGTTCTCCCTTATAGAAAGAAACCTTCCAGTCCTCAACCTGGGAGCCACTCACTGTCTTTTTCTATTCCTTTCCTTGAAATAGGTTTTATTAAAGCACTGCCAGATCTCCAGGGGGAAAACAAAAGGTTGGCAGTAAAATGAAACACCTAATTAATACAGGGAACTGTTTCACTATTGCCAGAGAACTTTCTGCAAGACTCTTGGCTACTTGAAGAAAGGAGAGGGGAAGCCAAGGAGCACTGAGCACCTATTACTGTGCATGCAATGGTAGCAACAGGGAACATAGAGCAGTAATTAGAAGTATTGATTTTGGAGTCAGACTTCCTGCATCCAGATCCCAGCTTTGCCACTCACTAGGACACGGTATGTAACTTCCCTGGCCCTATGAAGTGAGAGCAATTAATATCCATCTTAAGGTTATTGTGAAAACTAAATGAGTTAATTAATCACTGTTCACTAGGTATCAACTGTTTTTAATAATCATTTCTTATCCCTGCAGCATCCAGTTTAAGGATTATTACACCAGACTCTAAGGTATGGGAAACTGAGAAGCAGGTGAGGCCTGCAGTTACTTGTTTACTCTTATCTGGTAGCCCGAGGATGAAATAGAAAGTTTTTAAAGTCTGAGATAGTTCCCAAAGAACACACTGTTCCCTTCCCCTGGAAATACAAGGAGAAGACTCGTTCATTCTGTCTATTTCTAGTTCATCTGTGAAGACCCAGAATCCCCTTGTCTTGCTGTAGGTGGACAGAAACATAAGGACTGTGGAGAAAGGATGCAGGACAAGCAATCCTTTTTCAGTATCTAGATTAATATAATTTTAAGAGAGGTTGAAAAAGAAGCATAGATAAGAAAATAGCAAAAAATAATAAGGGTGGGGAGAAAAAAGCACCTTTTGCATTTTGGGAGGTTTTATAACTTTTTTCTTAGTTTGATTTGATTTGATATGACAGGGAGAAATTGAGAAAGAAGGGGAAGAGAGAAAGAGAGAAAAGGACAGAGAGATAGAACAAGAGTGTGAGAGAGAGAGCTGCCGCGCTACTTCACTGCTCATGAAACTTTCTTCCTGAAGGTGGGGACTAGGAGTTTGAACCCTGGTCCTTTCTTATGGTAACATGTGCACTTAACCAGGTGCACCACTGCCTAGCCCCTTTATATTTGTTGACACAGTTGCATCTAGCTTTGGTTTGTCTTTTTATGAAACCCAACACCACTTTTCTGATGACACCAGAAATTGAGCCTGGGGCTTCTGGGCTCTCAAGCATACAAGTCCTGTTTTTGAATACTGAGTTATCTCCCTGGTCCCTGAATCTTGATTAAAGGTTACACTGCAGGATCAAATTGAGTCTCACTTGGGACAATGGGTTTCTAATAAATACCTTTGAAGACTCACACAGTACCTTTTTCAACTGTCAAGTATCACTTTTCAAAACCTTGGCAGTCAACCTACTTTTCTCTCCAGCATCAAAACCCACCTGCCTCCTACAGAAAACCACAGAGGAAAGCATCTAACAAAATACTTAGCACATAGTAAGTGCTCAACATTGTAAAATTGCTCTAGAATGAGTGCATCATTCCCATAGTTCCCAACACATATACTAAACAGCCAGACCTTCTACCTTCTGCATCCCTCAACGACCCTGGGTCCATGCTCCCAGAGGGATAGAGAATGGGAAAGCTATCAGGGGAGGGGATGGGTTATGGGGATTGGGTGTTGGGAATTGTGTGGAGTTGTACCCCTCCTACCTTATGCTTTTGTTCACTAATCCTTTCTTAAATAAAAAATTTAAAAAAAAAATAATAAAATAAAAAAAAATAAAATAAAATAAAATAAACTTCAAAAGTAGATAATCCCCTGGGCTTTGAAAAGACTTCATGTGAGTTGAGCTGAGGGTTGAGAAGAATGCAACCCTGCCCCTGCTCTCCTCTTCTTATCCCCTGAGAAGCTCTCTATTTTACCAAGACGTCTAGGACAATGGGCTTGTTGCATTTGCATGTGTTTGTGTACGCATGAGTGTCTTCCCACTGGGAAACAAGCATAAACTGTCCAGTCCCCAACCTCCACCGCACCCCCAGTCCCAGATTGAGACAAGCTAGCTGATGTTGTGAGTGAGTCCAGCTCACACAAGCTGAATCCTGCTGGCAGCTTCAGAAAATACTGTTTCATGTTCAAATGCAAATTTCCTCTCCAGAGTGTGTCTGGACTGTGTTCCAGTCTGAACAGGCAATAGGTTCTGGAGAGACATTTGGCCCCAGCTGTCAGGATGAATCAAGCTGCCCTGAAGCTTGCACTGAATTCAGAGAGTGGTCAGTGCTCCATGGGAGGTACAGAGAGCAGGAGAAGTTGATGTCCTCAGCCTCTATACACAGCTGCCCAGGCCAACCGCTGAAGCCCAGCATCAGGGCCTTTATCCAGAGATCAGCTGTAGTCACTGTCTCCAGCAATGCCCTCTTCCATCTATCCCTATCCCTAATATCTGCTTCTGTGTGTGTGTGTGGGGGGGGGGGGGGCTCAGGCATTCAGTTGTTCATTCATTCAACTATCAGTCAGTGTGCACTTAGTTTGTGCAAATACTGGCACACCACAGGAGATAGATGAAGAACCACAAAGGGGAAAAAGAAATATTACCTGAAAGTCTAGTATCTGAATGGTCTTTCTCATGGATAGTCACCACTTTAGGTTCAAAATTCCTCAGTGGCTTTATATGACCAAAGAATAGTTCTAGACCTGTGAAATCACTCACTTAGATAGCTTTGCCATAAATGTGACCCAGGTTCAAGTCTGACCCCTACTACATTGAAAGAAGTGCTATGGTCTCTCTCTCTCTCTCTCTCTCTCTGTCTCTCTCATTATCAGAGAAAAAGAAAGAGGGAGAGAAATAAAGAACCTTTTTCTCTTGTTTCATTTACGATTTAATGGCTTTAAAAAAAAAAGTGTAAGAGTATATTACACTTACATGGAAGTGTAAATTACCACAAAATCTACCAAACTTCTGTGTACCCTCTCACCCAAATGACCCCCATAGTTCTCACCAAGTAGCCTTCTTCATGCGTGCTAGACCCTCCAGGAACAGATGTGAATTTGCTTGTCTAGTTTTAAATTTCATGCTGCACCATCTACAACCATTTGATCAGGAGTCTGTTAACAGTCTACCCACTGTGTGAGGAGGGACCAGCTTCAATACCTTCTCCTGAGAGCCAGCCCTGAGTCCTGATGGGAACACAATCTCCCACGTTGGTGTCCTCACAACAATATACCAGCAGTCTACAGTCAGGGAAAACAGAAGAGATAATCCGAACATCCAAAGTGAGTCTGTGACTGTCTCAGTTCCCCCTCCCTAGGCCAGATTCTGTGTTAAGACTAATTAATTCACACTGAGATGAACATGGCTTAGGTTTCTTGACCTAGCATTTAGCTCAATTTTATTGAGAGTCAAATATATCCCAAGGTCTATGTCACACACTCTTGTTTATCTCTTCCTGTCTCCTTTATTTCATTTTCATTACAGATGAGCTAACCACACCCAGAGATGTGAGTAACTTACCTAAGGACACACAGCTGGCAGGTGAGGGTCCTCTTGCTGATCCCTGCAGCCTCTTCTCCCTACCCGTAGCAGGAACCACCTGAAACCCTCCAAGACACAGGAAGTTCCTGAGAGAACCTGTGGAAAGTTACAAGATAAACAATGGGCTTCTACCTGGGGCATCTTTTCCACTTGCTGGTAAATAATTTAATTCTACTTGATGCCCAAACAGATCCAGCTGTTGCCCATTACGGAGTGGAATTTTAAGATTGCATAAATTTGAAAGATGAAATGCAAACCTCCAAATTCACTGTACACCAGAGGAGGGCTCTTTGAGCCAGGCTCCAGAACTCTCAGATGATTCCTATGCAGATCCCATTGCTGTGAGAACTTCTTGAACGGAAAAGATACTTTTTTTAATATAGTAATTTCTCACTGACCACCCTAAGAGTTAGAGCTTGTGTGTTGCAAGTGACTAATTGATGTAGTTGGCTAAATTATGTGCTCATGATGGGTTGATTTCCTCTTCTCTCAAAGCATCCTCAGTTTGATAGGAACTTCTAGTACCTTATCACAAAGAAAAGCATAATGGGGTGGTGGCACACTCTGTTATGCACATGCAGCACTAAGTACAAGCACCAGGGCAAGGATCCGCACAAGGATCACAAGCGGCAAAGCAGGTTTACAGGTGTCTATCTTTCTCTCTCCCTCCCTCTTTGTTTCCTCCTCCTCTCTCAATTTCTCTCTGTCTTATCCAATAAAATGGGAAGAATGGCCACCAGAACTGTGTATTGGTAGTATCAGCATCAAACCCCAGCAATAACCCTGGAAGTAAATAAAAAAAATAAATAGCATTAACGGGGAGGGTGATGGGCTTAAAAACATAGCATCGGTATCTGGTGCCTGAGGACCTAGGTTTGATCCTTAGCACCACATGAAAGCAACAAAATCAAGGCCAGTGGAACTCCATGAATGATAGATAAGTGCTTTATCTATTTTCTGTGTCTGTCTTTCTCTCGTAAAATATAAAATTGGACTGAGGAGCTAAATCAGTGGCAGAGCACTCCTGTAAGATCCTTGGCATTGCATAGTTTTAATGTAGAGATTTTTTTTCACCAGGGAGGGCATCTGCTCTTCTATGCAAGTGACCAAGGTACAACACATGAGGGTACTATAGCACTGAAGGAAACTTTGGTGCTGTGGTCTCTCCCTCTTCCTCTCTGTCTCTGTCTCTCTCCATCAGAAAAAAAATGTCATCCCAAAACACTGAAAACTCATAAGAAGAAAGAAGGAGAAGACGGGAAGGGGAGAAGAGGAAGAGAGCACAATGATAGTATATTCAATCATCATGTCAAGAAATAGGTAGACGTGTGCCAGGTAGTGATGCATCTAGTAGAGCACACATATTACCACGCAAGAGGACCTGATTCAAGTCCTCTGTCCCCACTTGTGGGGGTAAAGCTTCACAAGTAGTGGAACATAACTGCAAGTGTATCTCTTTCTCTCTCTTCCCCTCTATTTCTCTCTGTCTTAATAAAAAAAAAAAAAAGACAGAAAAGGAAAACAAATGGGGGAGAAATAATGGGATTTTTTCATTGTGGGGAGGTATGAAGAGGACTCAATGATTCCACTTCATATTATTGATTCTAGGTAGTATTGACTAAGAAGGAGCAAGCCTGGGTTTTCTGGGTATAAATGGGTCAGAACATGTGTTTTGAATTGTTTGCTTTGTTTTGTTAATTATCTGGCAGAAGCGACTAAATTTAATATATAGCATATGATCCACCATATCCTCACCTCTCTAATTCTCAGATCTGTGACAAACTTGATTACTTAGTCACAAATCTCTTTTCTCTAGAGCCCAGACTTCACATCAGGATTCTTCTCAACACAGCATTTAGGCAGTTACTAACAATGGGTGGGAACTGGCACAAGATAAACCTTGATTTGCCCTGCCTGGGTTGAAAGCATGGTCATCAGATGACGGGGACTATTCAAGTTCATCAAGACAATTCCAGTGAACAACGATTGAATGCCTTCTGTATATGTGCCCACTTTGTAGCTGGTACCCAAGTTGATTCTGAAGAGAATGATGACCATTTCCATCTCTCCTATAAAGTCTTTCTGAGGCTTCACATTCCATACATAATGAAGTCTCCATTCTTTGTATGATATGTAGAGTTCTCCATCATCTGTCCCAGTAAGGCTTCGAGGATCCTTTTGTATCACATCTACTTGTGTCACATAGAGAGCCTGCTCCAACCACTGAACAATGTTCACAACGGGTCAATATGCTCTTTCCAAGGTTTTGCACCCCTGCTTCATTAGTCTAGATAAACTTTCTCCCCACCTTATCTAGATTAGTAGATCTCAACTTACACATACATCACCAAATAAAATCTATATTGCTGGGCCTTCATACACAGAATTCTTGATTCATGAGATTGGGATGGGTTCCAATAATTTGCATGTCTTATAACTTCTCAGGGTCATCTGATACTACTAGGTTAGTACCACACTTTGAAGACTGTCACTTTATATCACACATTCCTGCCTTTCAAGATAACTCAGGTTTCACTCCCCCCAGGAATTCCACCCAGACAGATGTGCTACCATTCTATGTTAGGGGACACATCTGTATCCCCACATTCCCCCTATTATTACTTCTGTCCTAGTATATAAGAGATTGCGTAAGAAGTTACCTGTCAATGTAACCTGTCTGAACTTCCTCTTCCCTGTATTAATTCTTGTTCATATTTCTAATATTACACAAATTTCCTAGTATATAATGGGTATTTATTAAATTTTTCAAATAAATATAAGTCTTCATATAAGTATGAATTTGTGCTGCTATGAACAAAAGTGTATACATATCTTTTTGGTTGGGTGTTAATGGAGTCCCTGGGGTATATCCCTAGGAGAGAAATTACAGGGTCATATGGAAGGTACTCATGATCACAGAATGTGAGCTCAGATCTACAGGGAGAATACATCAATAGTAATACAATAATAGTGGGAGACTTCAATACACCACTCTCACACTTAGACAGATCAACAAAGCAGAGAACCAGCAAAGATACAAGAAAATTGAATGAAGAGATTGACAGACTAGACCTCTTGGACATTTTCAGGGTCCTTCACCCCAAAAAACTGGAATACGCCTTCTTTTCAAATCCACATAACACATACTCAAGGATAGACCACATGTTAGGCCACAAAGACAGCATCAATAAATTCAAGAACATTGAAATCATCCCAAGTATCTTCTCAGACCACAGAGGAGTAAAACTAACATTTAACAACAAACAGACAATTATTAAAAACCACAGAATTTGGAAACTAAACAACATACTCCTTAAGAACCATTGAGTCAGAGATTCACTCAAGCAGGAAATTCAAATGTTCCTGGAAACAAATGAAAATGAAGACACAACCTATTAAAATATTTGGGACACAGCTAAAGCAGTACTGAGAGGGAAACTTATAGCCATACAATCACATATTAAACACCAAGAAGAAGCTCAAATGAATGACCTTACTGACACCTCAAGGACTTAGAGGCAGAGGAACAAAGGAACCCTCAAGCATCCAGAAGGACAGAAATCACTAAAGTTAGAGCAGAAATAAAGAACATCGAAAATAAAAGAACCATACAAAAGATCAATGAAGCCAAATGTTGGTTCTTTGAAAGATTAGACAAAATTGACAAAACCCTAGCCAGAATCACCAAACAAAAAAGAGAGAAGACTCAAATTAATAGAATTGTAAACGATGGAGGAGACATCACAACTGACACCACAGAAATCCAGACAATCCTGCGAAACTTATATAAAGAACTATACACCACCAAGCTAGAGAATCAGGAAGAAATGGAACAATTCCTAGAAGCATATGCCCTTCCAAAATTGAACCAAGAAGAACTACAAAATCTAAATGCACCAATCACAGACAAAGAAATTGAAATCGTTATTAAGAACCTCCCCAACAACAAAAGTCCTGGACCAG
Source organism: Erinaceus europaeus (assembly GCF_950295315.1). NCBI lineage: Eukaryota > Metazoa > Chordata > Mammalia > Eulipotyphla > Erinaceidae > Erinaceus > Erinaceus europaeus. Next base: position 74,116,034 of record NC_080174.1, on the reverse strand, counting down.
ATGACTTCACAAATGAATTCTACAAAACATTCAGGAAACAGTTAGTACCCAAACTTCTTAAGCTTTTCCATAAGATTGAAGAAACAGGAATACTCCCTTCCACCTTCTATGAAGCCAACATCACCCTGATACCAAAAGCTGATAGGGACAGAACAAAAAAGGAAAACTACAGACCAATATCTCTGATGAACATAGATGCCAAAATATTAAACAAGATCTTGGCCAACCGGATACAGCAACATATCAAGAAGATTGTTCATCATGACCAAGTGGGATTCATCCCAGGAATGCAAGGCTGGTTCAACATCCATAAGTCAATCAATATCATTCACCACATCAATAAAAGCAAAGCCAAAAACCACATGATTATCTCAATAGATGCAGAGAAAGCCTTTGACAAAATTCAACACCCATTCATGCTCAAAACTCTACAAAAAATGGGACTAGATGGGAAATTCCTCAAGATAGTGGAGTCTATATATAGCAAACCTACAGCCAACATCATACTCAATGGACAGAAGTTGAAAGCATTCCCCCTCAGATCGGGGACTAGACAGGGCTGTCCATTGTCACCGTTACTCTCCAACATAGTATTGGAAGTTCTTGCCATAGCAATCAAGCAAGAGAAAGAAATCAAAGGAATACAGATTGGAAGGGAAGAAGTCAAGCTCTCACTATTTGCAGATGATATGATAATATACATAGAAAAACCTAAAGAATCCAGCAGAAAGTTACTGGAAGTTATTAGGCAATATAGCAAGGTATCAGGCTACAAAATCAATGTACAAAAATCAGTGGCATTTCTTTATGCAAACACTAAATCTGAAGAAGAAGACATCCAGAAATCACTCCATTTACTGTTTCAGCAAAATCAATCAAATACCTAGGAATAAAGTTGACCAAAGAAGTGAAAGACGTGTATGCTGAAAACTATGAGTCGCTACTCAAGGAAATAGAAACTGATACCAAGAAATGGAAAGATACCCCATGCTCATGGATTGGAAGAATAAAGATAATCAAAATGAATATTCTCCCCAGAGCCATATACAAATTTAATGCAATACCCATCAAAGTTCCACCAAGCTTCTTTAAGAGAATAGAACAAACACTACAATCATTTGTCTGGAACATGAAAACACCTAGAATTGCCAAAACCATCTTAAGGAAAAGAAACAGAAATGGAGGCATCACACTCCCAGACCTTAAACCATATTATAAATCCATCATCATCAAAACAGCATGGTACTGGAACAAAAATAGGCACACATACCAGTGGAACAGAATTGAATGCCCAGAAATAAATCCCTACACCTATGGACATCTAACCTTTGATAAGGGGGCCCAAAGGATTAAATGGAAAAAGGAAGCTCTCTTCAATAAATGGTGCTAGGAAAACTGGGTTGTAACATGCAGAAGAATGAAATTGAACCACCTTATCTCACCAGAAACAAAAATCAACTCCAAATGGATCAAAGACCTAGATGTCAGACCAGAAACAATCAAATACTTAGAGGAAAACATTGGTAAAACAGTTTCCCACCTACACCTCAAGGATATCTTTGATGAATCAAACCCAATTGCAAGGAAGACTAAAGCAGAAACAAACCAATGGGACTACATCAAATTGAAAAGCTTCTGCACAGCCAAAGAAACTAATAAACAAACAAAGAGACCCCTCACAGAATGGGAGAAGATCTTCACATGCCAGACATCAGACAAGAAACTAATCACCAAAATATATAAAGAGCTCAGCAAACTTAGCACCAAAAAAGCAAATGACCCCATCCAAAAATGGGCAGAGGATATGAACAAAATATTCACTTCAGAGGAGATCCAAAAGGCTAACAAACACATGAAAAACTGCTCTAGGTCACCGATTGTCAGAGAAATGCAAAATAAGACAACACTAAGATACCACCTCACTCCTGTAAGAATGGCATACATCAAAAATGACAGCAGCAACAAATGCTGGAGAGGTTGTAGGGACAGAGGAACCCTTTTACATTGCTGGTGGGAATGTAAATTGGTACAGCCTCTGTGGAGAGCAGTCTGGAAAACTCTCAGAAGGCTATACATGGACCTTCCATATGATCCAGTAATTCCTCTCTTGGGGTTATACCCCAAGGACTCCATAACACCCAACAAAAAGGAGGTGTGTACTCCTATGTTCATAGCAGCACAATTCATAATAGCTAAAACCTGGAAGCAACCCAGGTGCCCAACAACAGATGAGTGGCTGAGAAAACTGTGGTATATATACACAATGGAATACTATGCAGCTATCAAGAACAAGGAACCCACCTTCTCTGACCCAACTTGGACAGAGCTAGAAGGAATTATGTTAAGTGAGCTAAGTCAGAAAGATAAAGATGAGTATGGGATGATCCCACTCATCAACAGAAGTTGACTAAGGAGATCTGAAAGGGAAACTAAAAGCAGGACCTGACCAAATTGTAAGTAGGGCACCAAAGTAAAAACCCTGTGGTGGGGGTAGACTTGCAGCTTCCTGGGACAGTGGGGGGTGGGAGTGGGTGGGACGGATGGGTCATAGTCTTTTGGTGGTGGGAATGGTGTTTAGGTACACTCCTAGTAAAATGTAGTCATATAAATCACTAGTTAATTAATACGAGAGGGGGAAAATTAATTGTATGTCTCGAAGTTTTTCAAAACACAAACTGAATCTTTTCAATATATAGGCTGTGTAATTGATATGCAGACTCTCTCAAAAGCCTAGACCAAGTAGATCAGAAGCAACCAATAGCACAGCTATATACAAGATACTGGGTACTGTACAGCAAACCCTAACAAAAGGACTTTTCAAAGTTAACCCAATTACCAAATAATGTGATGAAAACATTAACTATCGATTGTCTTTTTGAACCCTAAGACAGCAGGAACCTCACATCTCCACTATAGAGCCTTTACTTCCCCCAGTCCTGGAACCATTGGATAAGGCCCACTTCCCGTATGCCTCTCCCAATTCATATCAAATAATACTGCATCTGCCGATCACAACCTAACCAACACAGCGATTGCCACCTCAACATTCTTCACTTCAGACTGTGTCCAGAGACTTCACTTGTGGAATGACAACCCTTCAGTTTCATTACTCAGGTGAGACCTTTCCTTTCATAGTATACTCTAATTCCATCTCAGGTGGTTCGCTTTCTAACAAAGTCCTAAAACCTAGATATACACCAGTTTCTTTGAGAGAAAGCATATGTTCACACGTATCCATAAACTACTGCAAAATATATACCTGAAAGCAGAAGTACACTAGAGTGTGCAGTGAGTACCCCCCTAACACTTCCTCTCCACTATTCCAAGCTCTGGGTCCATGATTGCTCAACAATTTGTTTGGCTTCGTATGTTAACTCTCTTTTCAGTCACCAGGTTCCAGATGTCATCAGGATGCCGGCCAGGCTTCCCTAGACTGAAGACCCCACCAATGTGTCCTGGAGCTCTGCTTCCCCAGAGATCCATCCTACTAGGGAAAGAGAGAGGCAGACTGGGAGTATGGACAGACCAGTCAATGCCCATGTTCAGCGGGGAAGCAATTACAGAAGCCAGACCTTCTACCTTCTGCAACCCACAATGACCCTGGGTCCATGCTCCCAGAGGGATAGAGAATGGGAAAGCTATCAGGGGAGCGGGTGGGATATGGAGATTGGGTGGTGGGAATTGTGTGTAATTGTACCCCTCCTACCCTATGGTTTTGTTAATTAGTCCTTTCTTATATAAAAAAAAGAGAGGAAAAAAAAAAGATCTACAGGGATGCAGAGGTCACATAGGCTCTGAAGCTGAATATGGGCCCCAGATCAAATTGACGGGGTCTACAGTCAACAATATTTATACACCTTTCCCATATTTGGGAGCTAGTCTCTTCCCTGATCCAGCTTTCTGGTCCTTTTTCCAGCCATGACATCATCTCCCCAGACAATAACTTGGATCTACCTGCATATCAGATATCAGGCTTAGGAAAGAACTAGTGTAGGCATGCACCCTTTGGAATATAACTAAAATAGGACTATTAGGTATCTACAAAACAGAGACCCCAAATCTTCATTTGCAATATTTTAGCCTTTAGGTTCATGATTAGTCAACAACTTGTTTGTCTTTATATGTTAACTCTTCTTTCAGCAACCAGGTTCCAGATGCTACCATGATGCTAACTGGACTTCGCAGGACAGATGACCCCACCAATGTTCCCTGAAGCCCCACTTCCCCAGATCCCTGCCCCACTAGGGAAATAGAGAGACAGACTGGGAGTATGGATTTACCTGTCAATGTCCATGTTCAGTGGGGAAGCAATTACAAAAGCCAGACCTTCCACCTTCTGTACTGCATAATGTCCCTGGGTTCATACTCCCAGAGGGATAAAGAATAGGAAAGCTATCAAGGGAGGAGATAGGATATGGAGTTCTGGTGGTGGGAATTGTGTCTTATACCCCTCTTATCCTATGGTTTTTGTCAGTGTTTCCTTTTTTATAAATAAAAATTTAGAAAAAAAAACAAAGCTCCCAAATAAAAAAAAATAATTAGTATGAATTTGACAGTCAATTTTTAAGAAAAAAAACTGAAGAGGAATATTGATGAGAGTGACTCAATCTCTCCTACCTGAAGGGCTGCCCTGACCTCTCTGGTATTCAAGATGCCAATCTGAAAACCCCTTTTCCATCCCCCACAAGAATTCTGTCACTTGCTTCAAACCCTTTCATAATCCCATATGACCATCAGAAAGAAAAAACCAACTTTCTTCACTTAGTCATCCAAAGTTCCCAGATATGAGTTCTAACATAATCTCTCAACCTCATCTTCATATGTACTACATCCTCATATCCCAATCTACTTTATGTTTCCTGCTCTATATATAATGCCTTTTCTTTTATATTATGCCATTCCTTCTATGGGGGGGACTGTTTTTCACCTTTCTTCTTCCTGGAAAAATTTTTGTACTTTAATCCCTAGATCAAACATCACCATCTCTTTGAAGCTTTCCTTGATTATTCCAAGTCTAATGGTTCTCACAGAGGGTGGTACTCCCCTTTGTTAAAGCATATAAACAAGTAAACAATTCTCTCCATTACCAAAAAAAAAAAAAATCCCTACCACCTAATTGTGGTCCATGCCTGTGTGTCTGAATCTTTTTGATATACATTTATTTATTTATCTCTTTTGATGCCCTTGTTGTTTTATTGGTGTAGTCATTGTTGGATAGGACAGAGAGAAATGGAGAGAGGAGGGGAAGACAGAGAGGAAGAGAAAGAGATAGACACCTGCAGACCCATTTCACTGCATGTGAAGCGATTCCCCTACAGGTGGGAGGCCAGGGGCTCAAACTGGGATCCTTAAGCTGGTCCTTGTGCTTTGTGCCACTTGCTTTTAGCCTGCTGTGCTACCACCTGACTCCCTATGTGTCTGAATCTAACCAAGGAACTTTAGTATATATATATATATATATATATATATATATATATATATATATATATAAGTTGCTTGGAGACCATTTTTCAATCTGAATTCCATATTGAGGAACACAAAAACAAACATGGGTTTTATGGGTTCCAAGAACCTTCAAAATTTGTTTAGAATCTCTACCTCAAAGAACACATTCTAATTATGTTTAAATCTAGGGAAGGTAACCTTAAAAACTTTTTAAAAATGTATATCTGGATCCTGCCTATCCAATGACCAAGCCTAGTGAGATCCAGGCCTCCTTTTTAGTAGAACTGAAATATGTATGCATCATCAGATAATTAGAGGAGGAAATTTTTGTCAAGTCTACTTAACAAAGAATATAGTCAGTAGCCTCTCCTGGGTTTAGGTGAAGAACAGAAATTCAAGAGGGCCGCCCCATCAGCTGGGGCCCTATTCAGGGAGTCCTGAGATTCCCAAACAGACATATAGGGACTAGACCTTCAATAAATCCCTCTCTCCATTCTTCTTCATCTTCTAGCATTTGCCCTTCTTCCGTATCCAGTCAACAGCGTCAGGTTGAGCCTGATGTAAAGTTTCGAGACCTCCTTTGAATCTGGAGAGGTGGCAGTCATTAACTATGTGGGTCATAGTCTGTCTGTAGCCGCAGGGGCAGTTCGGGTCGTCTCTGGCTCCCCAGCAATGGAACATAGCAACATAGCGGCGCACCGGCCATGGCCTGTTCGATAGCGATTGAGGAGGGCCCAATCATAATGTACTAGGTCAAAGCCGGGTTGACGCTTGCAGGGGTCTGTGATGAGGTGCTTGTTCTTTACCTCAGCTGACTGCCAACTCTGTTTCCAAGAGTCTGGAACAGAGAAGTTCAGTGTAGGCATAGGGGACCAGATTGGGTGACGAGACGTCAAGCATTGAACAGGGTGGGTGAAGATATCCGTGTATATTGGCAGGTGCGGTCTAGCGTAGACGTGGGAAGTGAACTTAGATGATGCCGCATCCTGACGAATATCTGGCGGGGCAATGTTGCTAAGAACTGGCAGCCATGGAACCGGGGTGGAATGGATGGTTCCAGAAATTATCCTCATGGAGGAATATAATTTGGAATCAACCAAGTGGACATGGGGGCTACAGAACCATACCGGGGCACAGTATTCTGCAGTGGAATAGCATAATGCCAGAGATGATGATCATAGTGTGGAAGCGCTCACGCCCCATGAGGAGCTGGCCAGTCTTGCAATGATGTTACTCCTCGAGCCCACCTTTGCTGCAGTTTTTATGAGATGTTCATGAAATGACAGAGTGCGATCGAGAGTAACGCCAAGATAGACTGGCTGGGCTTCATGCCGGATTCTCGTATCATCAAGCTGCACATTAAGCTCATGCAAGGCCGAGGCATGGTGTAGATGGAAAACAGATGATACCATTTTTGCAGTGCTAGGGATTAGTCGCCATTTTTTACAGTAATCAGATATCAGAGACATGTCTTTCATGAGTGTTTCCTCTAGGATGTCGAACTTTGATGCCTGAGTTGCACAGCAGATGTCATCGGTGTAGATGAACTTCCTTGAAGAAGTTTCTGGGAGGTCATTGATGTAAATATTAAATAGCGTAGGAGCCAGAACAGAGCTCTGGGGGAGGCCACTTGAGACTAGTCTCCATCTGCTAAACTTGTCACCCAGATGCACCCGGAATCTTCTGTTTTGGAGAAGAAATGATATAGTGTTGGCCACCCATGGAGGCAGGCATCTTGAGATCTTGACTAGGAGACTATGGTGCCAGACCGTGTCATAGGCTGCTGTGAGATCAACAAAGACAGCACCCGTCTTTAAATTCTTCTGGAATCCATTTTCAATGTAAGTTGAGAGGGCCAGGACTTGTTCGCAGGTAGATCTTCCAGGGCGGAAACCAGCTTGGGTGGATGATAGGAATTTCTCTGTAAGAGGAGAAATTCATGACAGAAGCAGCCTCTCAAGGAGTTTGTAACACACGGAGAGGAGAGAAATTGTTCTATAGCTGGCGGCCAGTGCTGGGTCTTTCTTTGGTTTCAAAACTGTTATTATCTTCACACAATGCCAAATTTTGGGCATAGATTCAGATTCCAAGATGTGGGACAGGAATGTAGTGAGCCACTTCTTTGCCACTGGGCCCAAGTTAAGAATGAGTTCTGGGGTGATGTTATCATAGTCATCAGCCGTTCCCAGTTTAACCCTCTTCAAAGAGTCTTCCAGTTCAGACAGTGTAAAGGGAGAGAGTTTTGGAGATGGACAAGATAAACTGAAGTGGGATGACCACTCATGGGAAATTTCTCTTTTCCAGACTGGGTCGATCTTAACACGTCCAACTTGAGTTAGGTGACTGGCCACTGAGTTTGGAGATACGGGAGAACGGGAGACGGGAGAGGGTTGGTGACCAGCACCCAGACTATGAAGAAGCTTCCAGGCCTTCCTACTTGAGTGGGTGAAGTTCAGACTTTCCGTGAGTTGTTGCCAGCAGGCTTGGCGTGCTGCATCCAGGGAGGCAATGAGATCTGGGTCGCCCGACTCATCGTACTGCTTTAGTAGTTGCTCACATTCAGCGTCAAGACAAGGTGTATAGTTAGCACGTCTCCACGAGGAATAGCTTGGGAAGCTGCTTTGAAAATGGCTTGGTGGATCCCAACACCTATGGGCATCTAATCTTTGATAAGGGGGCCCAAAGGATTAAATGGAAAAAGGAGGCTCTCTTCAATAAATGGTGCTGGGAAAACTGGGTTGAAACATGCAGAAGAATGAAATTGAACCACTTTATCTCGCCAGAAACAAAAATCAACTCCAAATGGATCAAAGACCTAGATGTCAGACCAGAAACAATCAAATACTTAGAGGAAAACATTGGTAAAACACTTTCCCACATACACCTCTTTGATGAATCAAACCCAATTACAAGGAAGACTAAAGCAGAAACAAACCAATGGGACTACATCAAATTGAAAAGCTTCTGCACATCCAAAGAAACTATTAAACAAACAGAGAGACCCCTCACAGAATGGGAGAAGATCTTCACATGCCAGACATCAGACAAGAAACTAATCACCAAAATATATAAAGAGCTCAGCAAACTTAGCACCAAAAAAGCAAATGACCCCATCCAAAAATGGGCAGAGAAAATGAACAAAACATTCACCACAGAGGAGATCCAAAAGGCTAACAAACATATGAAAAACTGCTCTAGGTCACTGATTGTCAGAGAAATGCAAATTAAGACAACACTAAGATACCACCTCACTCTTGTAAGAATGGCATACATCAAAAACGACAGCAGCAACAAATGCTGGAGAGGATGTGGGGACAGAGGAACCCTTTTACATTGCTGGTGGGAATGTAAATTGGTACAGCCTCTGTGGAGAGCAGTCTGGAAAACTCTCAGAAGGCTAGACATGGACCTTCCATATGACCCAGTAATTCCTCTCCTGGGGTTATACCCCAAGGACTCCATAACACCCAACCAAAAAGAGGTGTGTACTCCTATGTTCATAGCAGCACAATTCATAATAGCTAAAACCTGGAAGCAACCCAGATGCCCAACAACAGATGAGTGGCTGAGAAAGCTGTGGTATATATACACAATGGAATACTATGCAGCTATCAAGAACAATGAACCCACCTTCTCTGACCCATCTTGGACAGAGCTAGAAGGAATTATGTTAAGTGAACTAAGTCAGAAAGATAAAGATGAGTATGGGATGATCCCACTCATCAACAGAAGCTGACTAAGAAGATCTGAAAGGGAAACTAAAAGCAGGACCTGATCAAATTGTAAGTAGGGCACCAAAGTAAAAACCCAGTGGTGAGGGGTAGACATGCAGCTTCCTGGGCCAGTGGGAGGTGGGAGTGGGCAGGACGGATGGGTCACAGTCCTTTGGTGGTGGGAATGGTGTTTATGTACACTCCTAGCAAAATGTAGCCATATAAATCAGTAGTTAATTAATATGAGAGGGGGAAATCAATTGTATGTCTCAAAGTTTCTCAAAACACAAACTGAATCTTTTTAATATATAGGCTATATATTTGATATGCGGACTCTCTCAAAAGCCTAGACCAAGTAGATTAGAAGCAACCAATAGCACAGCTATATACAAGATACTGGATACTGTACAGCAAACCATAACAAAGGGACTTTTCAAAGTTAACCCAATTACCAAATAATGTGATGATAACATTAACTATCGATTGTCTTTTTGAACCCTAAGACAGCAGGAACCTCACATCTCCACTATAGAGCCCCTACTTCCCCCAGTCCTAGAACCCTTGGATAGGGCCCACTTTCCCGTATGCATCTCCCAATCCAAACCAAATAATATTGCATCCGCCGATCACAACCTAACCAAAGCAACGATTGCCACCTCAACATGCTTTACCTCAGACTGTATCCAGAGACTTCACGTGTGGAATGACAACCCTTCAGCTTCATTACTCGGGTGAGACCTTTCCTTTTATAGTACACTCTAATTTCATCTCAGGTAGTTCACTTTCTAACAAAGTCCCATAATCTAGATATACACCAGTTTCTGTGAGAGAGAGCTTATGTGCACACATATCCATAAACTACTGCAAAATATATACCTGAAAGCAGAAGTACACTAGAGTTTGCAGTGAGTACCTCCCTAACACTTCCTCTCCATTATTCCAAGCTTGGGATCCATGATTGCTCAACAAATTGTTTGGCTTCATATGTTAACTCTCTTTTCAATCACCAGGTTCCAGATGCCACCAGGATGCTGGCTAGGCTTTCCTGGATTGAAGACCTTACCAATGTGTCCTGGAGCTCAGCTTCCCCAGAGACACACCTTACTAGGGAAAGAGAGAGGCAGACTGGGAGTATGGACCGACCAGTCAATGCCCATGTTCAGCGGGGAAGCAATTACAGAAGCCAGACCTTCTACCTTCTGCAACCCTCAACGACCCTGGGTCCATGCTTCCAGAGGGCTAGAGAATGGGAAAGCTACCATGGGAGGGGGTTGGTTATGGGGATTGGGTGGTGGGAATTGTGTGGAGTTGTACCCCTCCTACCTTATGTTTTTGTTCACTAATCCTTTCTTAAATAAAAAATTTTTTAAAAAAAGAAAAGAAAATGGCTTGGTGGAAGCACCTGTAGGAATCTTCAGAGGAGATAGAGTTAATTGGAATTGCAGGAAGAGATTTGTTGGTAAGATCACTGAACAGACGCCAGTTTGCTTTCCAAAAGTTCCATCTTAGTTTCTCCGAGCACAGAATCAGTGGGAGCTGGAGACCAATGTGGATGATAGCTGGGTGGTGATGACTGTGCAGAAAGACCTTGAGAACTTGTCTCATAGTGGGAAAGGCTTGGCCGTTGACTATGCTAATCCAGCACAGGTCGGGTGACGAGTCTTTATTCCATCTAGCACTGTGAAAAGAGCCTGGCTGTTTGGGATCGTATAATAGGGAGAAGTCATTCGCTGAAGCCCAGTCAGCTAAGATAGAGCCGTCAGCACGAGTGGAGGAATATCCCCAGTCTTGGTGATGACTATTAAAGTCTCCAACGTAAACGGCTGGGTGATTCGGGCTAGGCAGGACCTCATTATCCTATGAGGCACTGGGAGGCTTATATACGTTGACGAGCTGAATAGTTCCAATAGTAATGGAGTCATAGAAGGTTGAAGAGGCCGTATGGTAAACGTCCGCAAGATACGATTTGGCGTAGATGGCTCGGCCGTGTTTAGGATGGAGATTATAGCATATTAAATCAAATCCACTGATGGTGAATCAAGCAGCTTCATCTACTGCTATATGTGTTTCTTGTAGGCAAATAACATCTGCCTGATGCTGTATTGCCAATTGACCAATAAGAATGCATTTGGCAAAGGACAACCCCTCAACATTAAGTTGGAGGACTCGAAGAGCAGGACCAACAGCTTGAAAGCTGTCAGGAGCTGCTTGTTGCTGGCTTTGAAAGTGACTGGGATCCATGTGATTCAGTCGGCTAGGAAGGATCATCAGTTTCCCCAGTGAATGAGTACTCACGAGATGCACCACGGGAAGGTCGATCCAATGCATCCCTCTCTCCATTGTTACCAGTCATCTCTATCAGGAATAACAAAACAGACCCCTCTGTGGGCCCCCACATGAATCCTTGCCCTCAACTTGGATCAACAACAGTAAAGAATGTTCCATCCCCCAAAGTGAGGCCAGACAACATACTCTATGTTACACCTGAGAAGATGGGTCCTGATATTGGGGCAGCTGGGAATGTCCCTACTCATGACCACAGAATGTGAGCTTAGATCTACAGGGATGCAGAGGTCACATAAGCTCCTAAGCTGAATATGGGCCCAGATCACATCAAATCAGTGGGGTTTACAGTCAACAATATTTATACACCTTTTCCATATTTGGGAGCTACTCTCTTCCCTGATCCAGCTTTCTGGTCCTTTTTCCATCCATGGCATTATCTTCCCAGACAATAACTTGATCCACCTACATACCAGATTTCAGACTCGGGGAAAAAAAAGAAAAAAAAAAAAACTAGTATAGCCACAGGCCCTTTGTGATATAACTAAAATATGCCTACTAGCTATCTACAAAATGGAGGACCTTTCCAACTCTTCATCTGCACTTCTCCAGCCTTTAGGTTCATAATTAGTCAACAACTTCTTTGGCTTTATATGTTAACTCTCTTTTCAGCCACCAGGTTCCAGGTGCTAACATGATGTCAAACAGACTTACCTGGACAGATGACACCACCAATATGTCCTAGAGCTCCAATTCCCTAGAACCCCGCCCCACTAGGGAAAGAGAGAGGCAGGCTGGGAATATGGATCAACCTGTCAACACCCATGTTCAGCGGGGAAGCAATTACAGAAGCCAGACTTTTCACCTTCTGTATCCCACAATGACCTTGTGTCCATCCTCCCAGAGGGTTAAAGAATAGGAAAGCTATCAAGGGATGGGATGGGATATGGGGTTCTGGTAGTGGGAATTGTGTGGAGTTGTACCCTTTTTATCCTATGGTTTTTGTCAGTGTTTCCTTTTTATTTTTTTTTTTTAATTTTTTTTATAGGGTAGGAGGGGTACAACTCCACACAATTCCCACCGCCCAATCTCCATATTCCACCCCCTCCCCCTCTGGAGGGGGTGTTTCCTTTTTATAAATAAAATAAAATAATAAATAAACAGAGCAACATGATAAAAAAAGAAAGAAATTCAAGAGATCTTTGCAGACTACTACTTAGTGTACAAAGGTAAATCATTCTATAGTGATAGTCTGAGAATAGCTGAGGAGATAAACAAAGAGAGAAAGAAAGCCAACCCCCCAAAAAATATATATACAAGAATTCTTATGAGAGATAAATATTAAGCAAATAAACAGGAAAACAGATGAGAGACTAACCATGGTCCTGTGATAATTGATCCACAGTAAATAGTATTTTTAATGTGGAGCTAAGATGGAGAAGAATTAACAGATGGACAGAGAATTAAGGGGAAAGATCTCAAGCTTGGCACCTGCTGTTTTTTTACTGCATGTTCCATAAGCAATGGAAAGATTACAGGTCAGCCAAAGTGCTATGACCATAAAATCTCCAGTTTCAGCAATGACCTTCAATGCATGAATGCTTATCAAGGACACCATATCTTACAGCTCATGAAGAGTCAAGCCAATACTGGGAAGAGGCTGAATAAATCATAAAAATCTTCTTTGAGACCAATACAGTAACAGGATGTTTATTTTGTCCTTAACTGATTCACTGAAGCAGGAAAAAGCTGAATACTGAAACAGAAGTCTCAGCATCTAAATTCTGTTGTGGGCCTTGTGAGTACTTCAAAAATAAACATGTCTCTGTCCTCTGATTTTAAATCTTCCCAGTTACAAAAGGGCATTGAGTGATAATTGGGCCAGATCACAATTTACATATCTTTTTTAGTAAGAGAATTATTTTATAAAAAATAATCATGGACAAAATTTCCAACAAATAAAACTGGAAATTAAATATAGAACTATGGTCTGGGCACCGACATGTACAGTACAGTGCAAGGATCCTAGTTTAAGCCCCTGATCCTCACCTGCAGTAGAGAGGTTGCACAGGTGGTGAACCAGTGCTGCAGCTCATTCTCTCTCTCTCTTTCTCTCTTTCTCTACCACCTTTCCTTCCCCCTCCTTCCCTCTCAGTCTCTCTGTTTCTATCAAAAAATAAAAAATAAGAAGTTAAAAATGGAACTTCTCTGATTTATCATAAGAGAGCACTCAACATATTAAACAGCGTACTCAAGTGCCAAGGAACTCAGAAATGTTCAGTGCAGCACTATTCATAACAGCCCAAAATTTGGAAGCAACCTAAGTACCTATCAGTAGATGAATCAATAAGTAAAATTCATCAAATGAAAATGAAAACATAAACTGTCAAAATATTTGGGATACAGCTAAGGTAGTGCTCAGAGGGAAATTCATAGTCATACAGGCACACATTAGGAACAAGAAGAAAGCTCAAATAACTACAACCTAACTACACACCTTTTAGTATAAGAGGAACAAAGGAACCCTAAAGCAGCCAGGATTGAAATAATGAAAATTAGAGTAGAAATAAATAATATCAAAAATAAAATAACTATAAAAAATCAATATAACTAAGTAGTGGTGAGAAACTGAAAGCTTTCCCACTTAGATGAAGACCTAGATGGGGATGTCCACTATCACCATTACTATTTAATATAGTATTGGATGTTCTTGCCATAGCAATTAGGCAAAAGCAAAGAATAAAGGGATACAGAATAAAGGGATACAGACTGGAAGAGAAGTTAAACTATCACTATTTGCAGACAAAATGATAATATACATAGGAAAACAAAGAATCAAGCAGGGAGCTCCTGGAATTTATCAAGCTATGCTTTCATCCCTCGCCACTTTGTGCTTCAACTTTCTTTTTTATTTTATTTATTTATTAAATGAAAGCACAGGCAAGACCATAGGAGAAAAGGGGTACAATTCCCGCCACCAGAGCTCTGTGTCCCATCACCTCCCCTGATAGCTTGAATGAGTCTACCATTGGCTCCATCCGTGAAGATGAAAAGAACATCCGTGCACAGGGACTTTCAAAGGGACTTTCCTATGCAGCTATCAAAAACAATGAACCCACCTTCTCTGACCCATCTTGGACAGAGCTAGAAGGAATTATGTTAAGTGAACTAAGTCAGAAAGATAAAGATGAGTATGGGATGATCCCACTCATCAACAGAAGTTGATTAAGAAGATCTGAAAGGGAAACTAAAAGCAGGACCTGACCAAATTGTAAGTAGGACACCAAAGTAAAAACCCAGTGGTGAGGGGTAGACATGCAGCTTCCTGGGCCAGTGGGAGGTGGGAGTGGGCAGAAGGGATGGGTCACAGTCCTTTGGTGGTGGGAATGGTGTTTATGTACACTCCTAGCAAAATGTAGACATATAAATCAGTAGTTAATTAATATGAGGGGGAAAAACAATTGTATGTCTCAAAGTTTCTCAAAACACAAACTGAATCCTTTTAATATATAAGCTGTGTATTTGATATGCGGACTCTCTCAAAAGCCTAGACCAAGTAGATTAGAAGCATCCAATAGCACAGCTATATACAAGATACTGGATACTGTACAGCAAACCCTAACAAAAGGACTTTTCAAAGTTAACCCAATTACCAAATAATGTGATGATAACATTAACTATCGATTGTCTTTTTGAACCCTACGACAGCAGGATCCTCACATCTCCACTATAGAGCCCCTACTTCCCCCAGTCCTGGAACCCTTGGATAGGGCCCACTTTCCCTTATGCATCTCCCAATCCAAACCAAATAATATTGCATCCGCCGATCACAACCTAACCAATGCAACGATTGCCACCTCAACATGCTTCACCTCAGACTGTGTCCAGAGACTTCATGTGTGGAATGACAACCCTTCAGCTTCATTACTCGGGTGAGACCTTTCCTTTTATAGTACACTCTAATTTCATCTCAGGTAGTTCACTTTCTAACAAAGTCCCATAACCTAGATATACACCAGTTTCTGTGAGAGAGCTTATGTGCACACGTATCCATAAACTACTGCAAAATATATACCTGAAAGCAGAAGTACACTAGAGTTTGCAGTGAGTACCTCCTTAACACTTCCTCTCCACTATTCCAAGCTTGGGATCCATGATTGCTCAACAAATTGTTTGGCTTCATATGTTAACTCTCTTTTCAATCACCAGGTTCCAGATGCCACCAGGATGCTGGCTAGGCTTCCCTGGATTGAAGACCTTACCAATATGTCCTGGAGCTCAGCTTCCCCAGAGACACACCTTACTAGGGAAAGAGAGAGCAGACTGGGAGTATGGACTGACCAGTCAACGCCCATGTTCAGCGGGGAAGCAATTACAGAAGCCAGACCTTCTACCTTCTGCAACCCTCAACGACCCTGGGTCCATGCTCCCAGAGGGCTAGAGAATGGGAAAGCTATCATGGGAGGGGGTGGGTTATGGAGATTGGGTGGTGGGAATTGTGTGGAGTTGTACCCCTCCTACCTTATGTTTTTGTTCATTAATCCTTTCTTAAATAAAAAATTAAAAAAAAAACAAAGGGACTTTCCAAAGTTAACCCTATCACCAAATAATGTGACGATAAAAATATCCATTGTCTTCTTGAACCCTAAGACAACAGGAACCTCACATTTCCACTATAGAGCCTATATTTTCCCCAGTCCTGGAACCTTAGGATGTGGCCCACTTTTCTGCATGCTGCCCTCAATTCAAATCTGTTGGTATGCATGAGACCCCTTCTGTTTCATTTGCTTTAAATCCCCCCTGCTTAACGCTATTCTATTTACATAACCACTTCATTCTATTTACATAACCACTGTTAACAAGTTCCACCCTCCCTCCAGGGCATTTGTGGTTCAGTGATAGGATTCTCACCTGCTCTGCCCCCTCTTTGTCACACTCTGATTTTCACCAGTCACTTTTCTCTCCACCCTCTCTATGTCACATCCTGTTTCCACCTTACTTGGCAAGTATATATAAAGACAGCATTGTGAGTTTTACAGTACTGTACCTTGAGTTTAGCTTAGCTAGTCTTAGATTGTGCTGTGTCCTGCATGAATAAAGAGATACTGCGTACAACCCAGCCATGAGTCCCTGGTTGTCTGTTACCCTCCCGTGAAGCCAGCCCATTGAAAACAACATAACCTGTCGAAAACAACACAAATCAAATAATATTGCATCCGCAGATCACAACCAAATCAACGCAACGAGTGCCACCCCAGCATGTTTCATTTCAGACTGTGACCAGAGACTTCAGTTGTGGAATGACAACCCTTCAGCTTCATCACTCAGGTGAGACCTTTCCTTTCATAGTATTCTCTAATTCCATTCCAGGTGTTCCACTCCCCAATAAAGTCCCCAAAACTAGATATAGTCCAGGTCCCCTGAGATAGACCATAGGTTCACATGTGCTCATAAACTAGGGAAAAATATATACCTGAAAGCAGAAGTACACAAGAGCATGCAGGGAATATCCCCCAACACTTCATCTGCACTATTCCAGTCTTTAGGTCCATGATTGTTCAACAATTTGTTTGGCTTTGTATGTTAACTCTCTTTTCAGCCACCAGGTTCCAGATACCAGCAAGATGCTGACCAGACTTCCCTGGACAGAGAACCCCATCAATGTGTACCAGAACTCCACTTCCCTCAGAGCCCCACCCTACTAGGGAAAGAGAGAGGCAGACTGTCAACGCCCATGTTCAGGGGGGAAGCAATTACAGAAGCCAGACCTTCCACCCTCTGCAACCCACAACGACCCTGGATCCATGCTCCCAGAGAGATAGAGAATGGGAAGGCTATCATGGGAGGGGATGGGATATGGAGATCAGGTTATGGGAATCGTGTGGAATTGTACCCCTCTTATTCTATGGTTTTGTTAATGTCTCCTTTCTTAAATAAAAAAAAGGGCAACAAAAGGGAAAATAAATAAATAAATAGAAAGTTCATTTAAAATTTTTAAAAAAGGGGGAGTCAGGCGGTAGCGCAGCGGGTTAAGTGCACGTGGCGCCAAGCGTGAGGACTAGCATAAGGCTCCCCACCTGCAGGGAAGTCGCTTCACAGGCAGTGAAGCAGGTCTGCAGGTGTCTGTCTTTCTCTCCCCCTCTCTGTCTTCCCCTCCTCTCTCCATTTCTCTCTGTCCTATCCAACAACAATGACATCAACAACAATAATAACTACAACAATGAAAAAAACAAGGGCAACAAAAGGGAAAATAAATAAATATAATTTTTTTTAATTTAAAAAAAAGAACATCCATGCAATGGTTACTGTCTCTTTCAACAAAGAAGCCAACAAGGTGTAATTTCATGTCTAGAGGGCTCTAGTAATGTTAAAAAACATATTTAGAAGGTCAAAAATGGGTTTTCTATGCTTTAACTATAAATTATTTGATTTATAAATAAAGAATTCCATTTCAAGGAAATCCGTTTATTGAGGTAGAGTCTGGAATTGACTAACCATGATAAACAAGGGATGACTGTACAATAAGGTTTCAGGTTACAAAATTAACATTCAAAAGTCAGTGGCATTCTTTTATGTCAACACTAAGTCAGAAGAAGAAATCTATAAATCAATCCTATTTACTATAGCAACAGAAATAAAATATCTAGGATTAAACCTAACAAAAGAATTGAAAGTCCTGTATAATAAAAACTATAAGTCACTATTAAAGGAAATAGAAGAAGATACAAAGAAGTGAAAAGATATTCCATATTCATGGATTGGAAGAATGAATGTCATCAAAATGTATATTCTCTCCAGAGCTTATGCAGTTTAGTGCAGCCTCCATCAGGATCACACCAATTTTTAAGTGAATAGAACAAAAGATACAAAAGTCTATCAGGAACCAGAAAATACCTAGAATCACCAAAGCAGTCTTGAGGAACAAAAGAACAGAACTGGAGGTATCATGCTCCCAGACCTCAAACTTTTTATAAGGCCATTGTAATTAAAATGTCTTAGCACTGGAACAAAAATAGACACACTGACCAGTAGATTAAAACTGAAAACTGAGAAATAAGCCCCCACACTTATGGGCATCTAATTTTTGACCTGTTCTATTATCCAGTGATTCCTCTTCTGGAGATATAGCCTAAGGAGTCAAATACACACATCCAAAAAGATCTGTGTATAACTATATTTATAGTAGTATAAATTTGCAATAGTCAAAAAATTGGAAGAAACCTAGGTGTCCAACAAGAACTGAGTGGCTGCGAAAGTTGTGATAATTCACCTTCTTCTCCTCATCTTGGATGGAGTTTTCAAGTATGGTGTTAAGTGAGATAAGCCAGAAAAATAAGGATGAATATGGAATGTTCTTGTTCATGAACAGAAGTTGAGAAAATGAGAACAGAAAAAGGAAACACAAAGTAGAACTTTGATGGAGGTTGGGTGTATTGCATCAAAGTAAAGAACTCTGGAATGGAGGGGACAGGTGGGGGGTGCAGCTTTCAGGTCCTTGTGCATAATAGTGGAGGAGAGCCTAGGCTGAGGGTGAGTACATTTTGCAGTAAACTGAGGAATCATACACATGTATCAACATCTATATCTACTATAAACTATTAATCTCCCCCAATAAAAAAGGAAAAAATAATCAAAAGGGAAGACAAGACACAAATAGAGAGGAGATAATAGGAAGATGCAGAATATATAAACAATGGAATAATACTCAGCTGAAAAAAAAATAAATTTAAATAATATTCAACAAAATCCAGAAGCAGATGTCTGGAACCTTTTCTCAGAATAATTCCCACCCCTTGGGTATTCTGCTCAACAAATCTAACTTAAGTTCAAATTCCCAATCTTTGATCACTAGTGATGTCTTCTGTGGTCTGACTAAAACCTCATCCTCACTCCATACTCCCTAAATGTACCTCTAGGCAGAAAGCAATGCAACAATGGAACTGATCTTCTTTCTTTCCCTCTCACATTTTATTCATATTTACATTGTGCTATCAAGTGAAAAGACAGTATCTATGTTAATATAAAGCACAGAATGTTTTTAAGGCAAAAACAATTATCATGAACCATGAATATTATTGCATAATGATAAATAATTCAAACCTCCAAAAAGGATATAACAGCATAGTTGCTAATTTTGCAGAAATGAGAGCAAGGAAAATTAATTTTATGGAATAATGGCATAAAAATTTATGAATTATGTATGCCTTAGTTTTATCACTCATCCAAACATTTTTGGCTCATGTGTAGAACACTCAGATATATTCAATGATAATTAAATTCAGTCATCTGTCATACTTTGCCAACTTTCACTCATTTTAAAACTGCATTCTGACATGTTTTTCCAGATATATATTAAGTAATTGTTTACTGGTTTGATTTATAAGTCTTAAATATTTAGACATTGGGTCCATAGGTTGTATTTCAGCTGCTAGTAAGTATTAGGAGGTGTCTTGCTCACTAGACATATTCTGCCCCCATGTTGAAGAACCCCATGAGAACTCTGGTTTGCTGGATCCACTCTCTCTGCCCATCACTAACACTGATGCCCCACACTCTCCTCCACAAACACATGACTCTCCTAGCCCAAGGAGTATCCTCATCCCTTTCTATCTTTGCTAGAATGGACCTAGTCCATTTTGACCTAGGGATTTGGATTCATTACCTTAAGGACACTATGGATATGGTTTACCTCACAAATCTTCTTAGCTCTCTGATCTCTTAGATCAATTCTCTGACTGTCATTATTGACACCAGTGGTGCAGAAGTGTCGAGATGCTTCAAATGTGCCCTGCCTCTGCCTAGCAAAATTCAGTTCACTAACCTCTATTCCCCTCCATTAGTTTCCTGTGACTATTGCAACCAATTATCACAGCCTGGGTGACTTGATTCTCTTCTTTTTTCTTTTTTCTTTTACTTATTTATTTATTTTGGATAGCACAGAGAGAAATTGAGAGGGAAGGGGAAGAATGGGGGAGAAAAAAGATAGACACCTGCAAACCTGCTTCACTACTTGTGAAGTGAGGAGAGGCACTCAAACAGGGATCCTTACTCAGGTCCTTATGCTTTGTACTAAGGCACTTAACTCAGTGAGATACCACCCAGGCCCCCTTATCTTTATTTATTGTATAGAAAGCCATAAATTAAAAGAGAAGGGGATGGTAGAGAGGGAGAGAGACAGAGAGACACCTACTGCTTCACCATTCACAAAGCTTTCCTCCCCTGTAGGTGAGGACCAGGTCTTTAAGCACTGTACCATATGCGTTCAACCAGGTGTGCCACCACCCCAACCCAGGGTGACTTGATTCTTTCACTATTCAAAAAGACAGAAATCCAAACTCAATGTCAATAAAGCAAAATCAAGCAGGCAGGACTAAGTTCCTTCCTGAAGCTCTCAGGGACAATGTGTTCCCTACCTCTTCCAGTTTCTAGGGGTTGGTGACATTCATGTGAATCCATCACCCCTATGTCTGCTTCCTTAATCATGTTGCCTCTTCCTATCTTGTGTGTACTCAGACCTCCCTTTGCCTGTATCTTCTGAAGATACACATTATTGCATTTTGAGACCATTCAGATAATTTAGGATAATCTCTCCCATTTATCACTGCTACAAATGCCTTTTTTCCAAATAAAATAGCAAAGTAGGGAGATGGCATAAAGATTAGGTAAAAGGCTTTCATGTTAGAAGTTCTCAGGTCCCAGGTTTGATCCCCCATACCACCATAAGCCAGAGATGAACAGCTCTCAGATAAAAGTAAATAAATAAATTAGCATGGAAAAATTCGAGGGATTAGGGCCTAGTATCTCAAAGAGTCACTATATTCATCCCACTATGCTTCAGTCCTTTCTCATACCATCATCAAAATTATCTCAGACTGCTTACCCCAACTTAGACTCTTGAAGCCAAAATCTTGGCCAAGTTCATGTCCTGGACCAGAATCAACAATTTCCCGGATGAAAACTCTGCACTGCCCACAGCATATGACCTTGTCTCTTTAGTCCCCCAGGTAAAATATATTTATACAACAAAGCCTTGGGAAATATATGAACTTGATCCATTATTTGTTATAATTCCATAGCGTAAGGTTAGATGTTTGGATTTTTCTTTCTCCTGCCAGCGTTCTAATGTAGAACTTGAAACAAGTATTTTGCACCATGATGGATCTAGTTCTTCAGTGCCTCTTCCATGTTTACCAACCTCTCCTAGTGGAGTATGATCTACCATTCACTAAAGACATGTCTGGGCCAGCAAAATACCTCAGATGAATAGTGCACACTGCTTTGCCATGTGCACAGTACAGGTTCAAGCCTTCCCCCCAGCACATTGAAGGAAGCTTCAGTGCTATGATTCCTCTCTGTTATCTACCTACTTATCTATCTATCATCTAGTTCTAGCTCTCTTCCTCTCTCTCCATCTATCTTTAAAAAAAAAAGATGCTTATGAATATTGCAGTCTTGAGAAATGGAGGGTGGATTTCCCTTTTCACCATATTTGATAATAATAATTGCATTTAAGAGTTACAGAGTGGATGGGAGGAAAGAGAGGGAAACTCTAACCTCATCTGTGCCATTAATTAATAATGTAGCCAGAGAGATACCACTTCCCCTGCTAGAAAAATGCTTGATTTTTCCCCACTGGTCAAGTAAAGATACAAATACTGAATGTTTTGAGTTTTTAAAGGATTTACAGGAGTTAGACTAAGAGGCCAGGGACAATAAAAAGAACTCTGATGTTTTCCTTATTAAAAACTCTATAGAGTTGGTAGCCTGCCACTAATTTTCAAAAAGAGGTGAGTGACATGTGACCCAAGTCAAACTCTACTTCTATGTGACAAGAATCACACTCAGAACCCAGTCCAGATTTTCCCACAGAAATAAGAGAACCCTTGTCACTTTTCCATATCTTGCAGACATCTGCTCTAGGTGATTCCTTTCACTAATTGAAATTGTGTTAATCTCTGCTACTTCTAGTCTGCCATGTACAACTTAGATGCTGAGCATATCTGTAATGTGTGTAATATAAGAACAAGCACCCTGTGAATAAGGGTCTAAAAGCACATGTAATTTTTAAAATTTGCTTTCTATTTATGGATTTTTTGGTCTACATTCCAGTTTCCACATATTCATTCCAAAAATATTTATGTGCTGATATAGTAATAATGTTAACAATATTAATCAAAATTTTAACAATAGCTATTATTTACTACATAGTTACCACATGTCAAAAACTATGACCTCAAGGCAGCAGAGGGGAAATAATACATGTTTTAGCCAAATTTTTAAAAGATAGAAACTAAATAGTAGGCTGTCAAATAAAGATCACCACCACCACCCTCCAGACATGTCAGGAATCAAATTAAGCAAAGTATGACACTTCTAAAAAATAGTCATTCTAAGTTACGTATGTGTGTACATATTTTCACTGCTCATTTCTAGCTTATGGTGGTACAGAGGGATTGAATTTGGGACTTTGGAGCTTCAGACATGAGAGTCTTTTTGCAGAGCCCTTAGGATAGCTATCTACCCTGCTCTGTTAGATAATTACAGTCATCACTCAGGGCACAGGGTAGATTTTTGAGCCTGAGACAGTAGTCAGGAAGCAACAGTGTCTAAGCAACAGCTCCCCCATATGAAAAAAAGAAGGAAATATTGATTGGGAAATTTAAATACAGAGTTCTTTGCTTTCATTCTAGTGGATGAAATATCTAATGTTTCTTTTATTCCTTTAGTTACTAAACAAACTACATTTGTAATCAGCACATTGTAGGGAAATTCAATAGCTAAGAGATTTGAAATACTAGAAAACTAACTTAAATTTTATGTAGACTGTAAGTCCTTGTTTCTAGTCTCCACTATGTTGTCTGACTATTAATTTTGCTTACAG
The DNA here is from genome assembly GCF_950295315.1 of Erinaceus europaeus. NCBI lineage: Eukaryota > Metazoa > Chordata > Mammalia > Eulipotyphla > Erinaceidae > Erinaceus > Erinaceus europaeus. The sequence goes on along the minus strand of NC_080174.1, from coordinate 74,092,712 downwards.
CTTCCGCTGCATATATTATGTAATAAAAAAACCACAGCCCACTACCACTCTCATGATATTTTGAATAATTCCCAGTTATGCAATTATCATAAACCCAGAATCTGGAGAGCTTCCTAATGTTTACAAAGTACTTTGCCACTCATGTGCTCAGTTGAACCTCACATTAACGTTATATTACAGATGGGGAAGATGGAATTTAGTGAAGGTCCTGGAACTTATCCAAGGTCACACAGATAGTAAGACATGGAGCTAGGATGTCAACTCTTCCCCATCTAGAGACCATCCTTGATTACACAGAAGCCAATCTGCTCACTGAAGCATGCTGGAATGAACAGATTTTTGTTAACACAGTAGTACTAGAAGGCACCAAAACAATGAAAATTATGAAACAGAGACATTGTCAAAGAAAAGAAAAGAGAAGAGATATGACAAGTCTAAAATTTGAAGGCTTCCACACCCAAGTTCTAATCTTAGTTCTGGCATGTATCACAGGGTAAGACTGCAAAGGTGTATATGATCTTCATCTGTTGATTCCTTTCAGCTTCTTTAGGACATTAATCTCATGGGAACAGAAGTCCCCCCATTCTTGTTCCCCACTGAATGATCAGTCAGCACGCAGTCCAGTACATATAGTAGACACTCACAGATATTCCTTGAATATGCTTTTCAGGCTTTTCTTTGAGTCCCAGCTTACTCACTTGCAAATGGATTTATGCCTGTTTAAAAGCTAGTCAAAGAAATGTCTTAGTGGGTATCAAGTTTATCTTCCTGTCTTGCATACATGAGGCCCTGGATACAACTTTAGGCTATATGATAGCAACAAAGACAAAGCCAGCAAAACTCCATTGACAGTGCAGTGTTCTGGGCAATCTTTCTCTGTCTCATTAAAAAATGTATTTTTAAAAGGTGGCTCAGCTGTAAAGTGCCTAGTGACACTTTGAGTTTTATGTGCACACGTGTGTGCGCACACACACACACACACATACAAAATTAAGTCTGGCTGGAGTAGTGACTCAGTAGTTGGAGTGCATACAAGTATGTATGAGGGCCCGGGTTGCATTCCATACACCTCATATGCCATAGCACAGCTGTGTTCTGCTTGTTTTCTCTCTCTGAATCCTCTCTCTCTCTCTCTCTCATAAAATAAATTCATGTTTTTATTATTTTAATTACTGATATAATATTGCTTTAAAAAACTGTAAGATAGCAGGGGTATAATTCCATAGCATTCCCACCATCAAATTTTTGTGTCCCCATTCCCTCCGTTGGTAGCTACAGTAGTTCTCCTAAGGTCACAGAAGTGGTGTGACTATTATGTCTATAACTATCTATATTTATATATATTTGCCCATTTTCTCTATGGCCCTGCCTTCTCCTCCTTTCTAAGTCACACCTACATCTATTGCTGCTTCCAAATGCCCTTCCTAATTTCCTCTTCTATCTATGAGTCTCCATGGAATTGGAGTTCAAAGCCCTCTGGTTACCTTCCCCTAACATTTCTCCTCCTCTGGGAGTATGAAACAAAATTCTTTATGGGATACAGAAGGTGAAATGTCTGGCTTTTGTAATTGCTTCTCCACTAGACACAGATGTTGGCAGGTTGATTCATATCCCCAGTCTGTTTCTATTTTTCCTTAGTCAGGTAGGGCTCTGGAGAGGTGAGGTTCCAGGACACAATGATGAAGTCATCTTCCCAGGGAGGTCAGGGAGAAATCATAGTAGCATCTGTAACTCTGAAACTTGGTGGCTGAAAGACAGTAAGATATGAAGCAGGGCAAAATGCTTAATAAGCAGGAAACAATATGTAGGAATAGAGCAGGTGAGAATAGGAATCTTAGAGTGGAAAGAAGCCAAAAAGGCTATTTTAGGTAGGTTCCTAGGGTCCCATGACATTAGTAATTTTTGTTTGAGTTTGATAGATAACTTGCAGTTGGACTAAAAATAATATCTGGGAAGATGGTGTCAGAGTTGAGAATAGGACCAGAAAACTGGGTCAGGGCAGAGTGGCTTCCAGACTTGAAGAAAGTAAATAAATACAATTAACTATTTACCCCATCGATTTGACACAGGGCCCATATATATTCATATTTAGCACAGAAGTCTGTGTGACCTTCAAGTCTCTGTCAGTCTGAGCTCACAGTTCATGGTCATAGCTAGGAACCTTCTAGGCTGCACTCATTTCAGAACCAGTCTTCCTAAAATGGCAGAATAGGATGATCCACCCTCCCTTAGATAGTGGGGCAGTCTCTACAATTGCTGATTTATAGTGAGAGCAAGGTCCTGGAGAGACCCATAAGAGAGCTTATGATGATTTTCTTGATGGAAGGTAACAGCTGTGAGCTTACATGCTCACAGCATGTGCCTGTCATAGGGACACACACTCATAACATTAGTTAGAAAGAGGGATGTACTAGAAATCTAGACTCATCATATCTATATGGAAATCCTAGAATTCCCTTACTAGGGCCCTAGATTATATAAATCTATAAATTTTTAAAAGTAAGTAAATTAGAGGCTGGGTGGTGGCATACCCAGTTAAGCACACACATTACTGAGTACAAGGACCCAGGTTCAAGCCCCCACTCCCCACCTGCAAAGGAGACACTTCATGAGTGGTAAAACAGATGTACAGGTGTCTATCTTTCTCTCCCTTTCTCAATCCTCAATCTCCCCTTCCTCTCTCAATTTCTCTCTGTCCTGTCTACTAAAAATTAGAAAGAACACAATAAGTGTGTATATGTATATATATATATATATATATATATATATATATATATATATATATATATATATATATATGGAGAGAGAGAGAGAAATGGTCACCAGTGAATGGTGGATTCATAGTGCCAGCACCGAACCCCAGCAATCACCCTGGTGGCAATATAAATAAATAAATAAATAATCTGTAAGATCATAGCATTTACAATGAGCTAGAAATGTTAGTTTCTCAATCCAGGGCAGCTCAAAGGGGCTGCCTTTCTCAGAGCTATTGTATGGGTCTCTCCTGGAATGCATATTCCCTGGAAGGCAGTCTGTAACGGACAGGAATGGGTGTTTAGGTGATGCTATCATCTCTGAGCTCCATAGACACACTATGACACAGAAATGAAATATGTCATTGCTTTTTAGGCCAAATTCCAGCATCATTGTCAATGTTCTGCCAGCCACAGTCTTAGCCTCTAAAGGACTGAGTGTTCTGTTCCTATTGTCCCACTCAATAATTTTGTTTTGTAAAGAAATAAACATTTCTGCTTGCTGAGCTTGAGCAAAATTTTTTTAAAAACGATATTTAGTAAAAACACAACTTATTTGATCAAAATAATTCATGCCAGGCTCCAATCTGATTGCTCAAGAGACATTTGTCATGAACAAAAATACAGCATCCGGGTCCTCCCTAAGTGGGTTCCCTTTTATCTGCCCTGTGGAAAGAGACAGTAAATGGAAAAAAAGAGTTCATGCTATAGTGACAGGCCTAACATAAATTTCGGGTCAGCTACATATGGGCATAGAACCTCAGAGAATACCCTCTCTGCATTAACCAGGAGTTTCTAAAGAAACAGAACAAATAGGCAATGTGAGGAGGAAGTGGGCGAGAACTGGTTTAAGGTACTAGTCTAAAAAATTATAATGGGAATGATGGTAAAAGCTGTGTTTAGGAAGCTCTATTAAGCTCTATTAAAAGAAGAAATAAACATACTCCCAGACAGTATTTTTAGTCCAAATACATGTTAGCTATCCAACTCAAGCAAAAATTACCAAAGTCATGGGCCCCTAGGAAAATACCTAAAATAGTCTTCCTAGTTTCTTTCCTCCCTAAGATTCCTATTGTCACCTGCTCTATTCCTACTTCTTGTTTCCTGTTTATTAAGCATTTTTCCCTGCTTCATAGCTTACTGTCTTTCAGCCACCAAGTTGCATATGCTGCTATGATTTCATCCTGACCTCTCTGGACAGATGATCTCACCATGTCCTGGAACCTCTCTTCTTCAGACCCCACCCCACTAGGGAAAGATAGAAACAGGTTAGGGGTATGGATCAACCTGTCAACATACATGTCTAGTGGAAAAGCAATTGCAGAAGCCAGACGTACCACCTTCTGTATATCATAAAGAATTTTGTTCCATACTCCCAGAGGAGGAGAAATGTTAGGGAAAGAAAACCAGAGGTCTCTGAAATCCAATTCCATCAAGACCTGGAGAGAGAAGAGGAAAAAATGGAAGGGCATTCAGAAGTAGTAATAGGTGTAGGTGTGACTTCGAAAAGAAGAGAAAACAGGACCGTAGAAATAATTATATATATATATATATATATATATATATATATATATATATATATATATATATAATGTTACAGAAATAATAGTTAACCCATATCTGTCATCTTGAGATAACTACTATAGTTACCAATAAAGGGAATGGAGACACAGAAATATGGTGATGGGAATGGTATAGAATTATACCCCTGTTATCTCACAATTTTGTAAATCAATTTAAACTACTAATAATTTTAATTAAAAAAAGAAAGAGAACTCCCCTTAGGCTTCTGTTGCTTTGGTCACTAGGAATCTCAGAATGAAATGTACAAGACATAATCTTGTTCAGGGGTCACATGTGCAGGGCACTACAATTTGCATTTCACTTATAAGCATTATTTCTGGCTGCCTCTTAAGTTTTTTTTTTTTTTTCCTGTCCTTATGTAACAATTGGTTCCCTAACTAGAAACAGATGGCATACACACATTAGGGTAATTCAAGAAAGATTTATTTACAAAAGACTACTTACAGAGGTGTGGGGCTAGAGGCAGGGGGAAGTTACAATAGGAAAAATTAGGAACCAGTAACCAGGGGGTTTATCACCTCTGATCCCAGGGGCTGAAGCAGTTAACTGCCAAGAAAGAACCTTGCTGAGAGAGTCACCTTGAGATGATTAGTGTCCACTAAGAAAGGACATAGCCTACCCAAAGCAACCACATGGCCTCTGTTCCACTAGTGTCCTGTGGGTTATGCCCAGAGCCAATCCCAGTGATGCTCCAGATGGAAGCCATACTGATCAGCACTCCAAGACAGAGACCATGACAAATAAGGGTAGGGAGTGTGTGCCAAGGGGGCCAGGTACCTGGTTAAGTGCACACATTACAATCCACAAAGAAGCAGGATCAAGCCCCTAGTCCTTACTAGCAGGGGTAAAGCTTCGGAAGTGGTGAAGCAAGAGTGCAGATGTCTCTGTGTCTCTTTCCCTCTCATTCCTCTCTGTCTGTAATCAATAATATATAAATAAAAGAATTAAAGAGAGGAAGAGAGAGGGGGGAGGGGAAGGGGGAAGGGGAGAGGGAGAGAGGGATTGGACAGGGACACGGAATCCCCCACAAACCTCTTTCCTCCACTTTCATTCTCTCTTCTGATTTTCACTTTCATTTTTTTTTATCTGCTTCATGATTCCTTCAGTCAGATCAAACCTTTGTTTTTAGAATAAAAGGGGAAACAACTATGAAGAGCAATAAAGCAGAAGCAGAAATTCATGTTCTTCTCATCAAGGGACCAGTCCTGGGAAGACTGTGTGTAACCAACGGTTGAGTCACCCCGGGCCGTCCCAGAACGCTGATCCACATTAGACTCAGAGCCCTTTTGCACTCATTCTTCTGGCCACTCAATGCAGTTACATAAACTCCCGGCAGGCTCACTATCTCCAGGGCTTTTTGAGGACATACTTAAGGCAAGAGTCATCCTGGCACCAAGTGCTTCTGACAGATGTTGCAGACTGCCACGCGAAAGAGGCCCAGATGGGGGATTGGCAGGGCAGCAGAGCGAGCCCTGGGAGGGTGTGCAGGCTCCTCAGCTCACATGCGAAACACATTAAATCATTCTGTGCACATGCTGAGGAGATTGTCTTTCCTCCCTCCCAGAGCCCCAACTCACTTCAGGAGTATTTAGATACAGGCACAGATGTCAGAGCTGGAAGGCACTCTAGAGACCACCTACTGCAAGTCCTCCATGCTGCAGATGCAAAGACTGAGGGCCATGGGAGCAGCAGGGCATGTCTAGAGTTTGTTAATTCCTCCAGGCAGTGCACTGTGCTGTGTGGATTCTTTCTCACTGCAATTTATCAAAGATCTGCTGAGTATCAGATATGAGTAAAAAATGGAGATACATGTGGGGATGATGACAAGTCTAGAATTATCCTGTCTTCGTGTAATCTATGCAATAATGGGCTTTCTGCCACTAGTGCCAGTCCTGACCACACTCCTCTGAAGTGTGGGCATGTCTGGGAGACCTAATTGACCCAGACAAACATGACTGTCTTTTAAGAATTGGAAAATTAAAAAATGAATTCCCTCTGTGACCTAAATATCCACACATCATGAGGATGTGGACAGTTGTGGCAAGAAATAAACATGGAGACCTTGATTACGGTAGAAACAGAGATACTGGTGCTTCTAAAGAAAAGCACGGTTTCCACGTGGAGGGTTTGGGTTCAGGAATGGAAACAGAGAAAGTTGATCACAAATAAATAGAAGAGATCAGTATATATCACCTCAACTGGTTTGTGGGGCTAGCTGGTCCCTATTGTCACTAAATTACATAGGAAGAAAAAGTAAACTGTTTCCTCAACCTCAGCAAAAAATGTATTTTCTCTTGTAATTTGTCCTAAGCAGTAACTAACTAAGAAAGTGGGTCACAGTATTTGGCCTTTGACTTTATCAAGTGTTTCACCCCTGTTGCCTTATGATGCAAACTCAGTTTAGAAAAGTATTCTGGGGGTTGGGTGGTGGTGTACCTGGTTGAGTGAACATGTTGCCATATGCAAGGATCTGGGTTCAAGCCCCCAGTCCCCACATGCAGGAGGTGAAGTTTTAGGAGCAGTGAGGCAAGTACTAGAGATGTCTCTCTATCTCTGCTGCTCTACTCCCCCTCCCTTCTCAACTTCTCCCTGTCCTATCAAATAAAGAGAGAGAGAGACAGACAGAGAGAGAGAGAGAGAGAGAGAGAGTGAAAAATCAGCCTCATGGGATAGCTCATATGAACCAGGGAGTTCATTTATCCATGACTTGCAATAGAGAAGAACAAGGGTCTTGGCATCAAACAAAACAAACATCACTCAAGTCCTGGTCCACCAAAAAAACTTTCAGTGACGGTAGCCATACTATTTCTAAGACTTTGTGAGAATATGGTGGTTATCCTTAATGAGAGGAACTACTGGGACAAGAAGGTCACAGAACTTCAGTGGTAGGTGTGATGTAGAACTATGACCCTATAATCTTATAATATTGTAAACTATTCATAAATCACCAATTTTAAAAATATCAAAACTTTGGGACTTTTATCAAGTTATTTATCCAGTCTTGATATATATATTTGTAAGTCTGTGTAGCTGCTAGTAATTTATACCATAATCATTTAAAAAATAGATTTTCCAGTAGTCAAAGAGCTAACACAGAGGTAAATCACAGTACTTGCATGAAGTCCTGAGTTCAGTCTCCAGTACCACATACGTTAAAGTTGGTCTCTGGTTTTCCCTTTTTTTTTTTTTTTTAAATTTCCACAGCACTGTTACACTCTGGTTTCTGGGGATTGAACCTACGGCCTTAGTACCTCAGGTACAGAGGGCTTTCTGCATAACCACTATTCTATCTTCCCCAGTCTTCATTCTCTGGTTTTCTTTCTCTTCTTTACTTGCCCTCTCTCTCTCTCCTTCATTAATAAATAAATAAATAATTTTAAGTAATAAAATTTTAATGCTTTGCAAAAACAATGATAAAATGCTTTGCATATAGAATATATTCAGTAATTGCTATACTAGTATCATTGCTTATGGAAAGCACTCAGTAATTTTTGTAGTATTAATAAAACATTATTTATACTTAGTTAGCTCACATAATAAAGTTATGAAGAATTTTATTCCAGATGACATTATTTTAATTCTATTTCAATTAAGTTTCCTTTCTGATTCCAAAGTGAACAAAAATACCTCATAAAAAAGGAGAAACTACAGAAAAGAAAAAGAGAACAAATTACATCGATAATCTCACAGTCCAAAAGCAACAATTATTAAAACACTTGTGTACTACTCCCCTAGCTTTTTCCTCCAAGCATAAGCATGTAGAGATACTGGGAATGTACATAAATTTAAGTCACATCTTACATATATGATCATCTTCATAATAAATATTTCTGTGATATTATGTATGCACTATAATTAATACCACCTCTCAGGATAAGTTGGGGGGATTTTCTCTCAACATTTTTGTTCTGTTAACTCCTGCTATAATGAGCTTCTGTGTATAAATTTTTTTCCCTTATCTTCATCATTTCCTTGGGAGCAGATTCTCATGATAGAATTTGGGGTCAAAGGATAAACTTCTTTTAAGTTCATAGTATATTTTGTCCAATTAATTTACAAATGGCTGGAGTAAGTTATGCTCTGTTCTTTAGAATATCAATACCCATGCTTAAATCCTTTGATTTTAAAAGTGAAATCTGTCCTCGATCTTCAGCTGCTACTATTACTAGTAAGTTTGATAACTATTATTGAATCTTTTGCTAGGAACTATATGTTCTCATCTTTGATCCACTTTTCTTCTATACTTGTTGGTCTTCATGTCACTGGGCATGAGATATGTATATAATAGAGATATTCTTTAAAATATTTCATTTTATTTTAATGAAAGAGAGAGAGAGATACAGAGAGAATGATCAGAGCACTGGCCAGCTCAATCTTATGATGGCGCTAGGATTGAACCTGGGACCTCAGAGCCTCAAGCATGAGAGCCTTTTGTTTAACCATTATGCTGTCTCCCCAGCCTGAATAGAGATGTTCTAAATGCCACATCCGTGACTAATAAATTTTATAACTTATTCTTTGCCTTTTAATTTTAATGATACTTTAACATGTATTCACTTTTGTATAGTGTAATTAACATTACTTTTATTTGATTTGACCTTATTTTATCTTTTTGATTATCTCTGGGGCTTCACTGCACCACACTGACTTTTTCAGGTAGAAGGAACAAGATAGAGAGAAAAAGCAATAGAGAGAAAGAAATCACAGCTCTGACACTTCCTTTAAGATGATGAGGTTGGGGCTCAAACCTGGGTGGTACGCACAGCAAAACAACCCACTGTCCAAGTGAGTTATTTTGCTGGCTCTACACTCAAAATCTTTTTTTAATCTTTTTTAAAATACTTCTATTTATGTATTATTGCATAGAGACAGAGAGAAATTGAGAGGGAACAGGGAAATAGAGGGAAAGAGACAAAAAGTCAACTGTAGCCCTGCTTCACCACTCATGAAGCTTTCTCCCTTGCAGGTGGGGGCCAGGGGCTTGAACCTGAGTCCTTGTGCACTGTAATGTGAGCTCTTAACCAGGTGCATCACCAGCTGGCCTCTATACTCAAACTGCTTTTTATTTTAAAAAATTACTTATTTATTATTAGATAGAGATAGAGAAAAATTGAGAGGTGAGGGGGAGATACAGAGAGAAAGAGACAGACACCTGCAGCCCTACTTCACCACTCATGAAGCTTTCCCTGTGCAGGTGGGGACCAGGGACTTGAACTTGGGTCCTTGTGCTTAAACAGGTGTGCCACCAGTCGGCCCCTCTTTGTTTATTTATTTGGAGGATTGATGATTGGTAATTGACAATAAAATACAGTAGTTGATAAATGTGTAACATTTGTCAGTTTTCCATATAGCAATACAAACCCCCACACACACCCAGGTTCTTCTCTGCCGTCATGTTCCAGGACCTGAACACTACCCCCAACCCCAGAGTCGTTTTCTTTTACATATTACTTTGGTGCAATATGCCAACTCCACTCTAAGTTCTGCTTTGTGTTTCCCCTTCCGTTCTTATTTCTCAACTTCTGTCCCTAGTCATTCTTCTCTTTCTGGCTTATTTCATACAACTTGATTCCTTCACGTTTCATCCAAGATAAGGCGAAGAAGGTGAATTCACCATTTGAATAGCTCTACATTCAGACTCTTAAACCTCACAGTATTCAGGCAAACACAGAAGAACTAGGATTTATATACTTAAATGAATGGGATAAGTCAGATTGTACTATTATGTATACTGATTATTTGCTAATATTTAGTTAATTCATACACAATGGTTTCTTATGCTGGCTTCTATTTTTCTGAATATATTTTAAATTTATCTCTAATGAAACTCTAAATTAATTTTATGTTATTTTAACTCCTTAGCACTCAAGGCCTTATATAACTTTTTTTTCTTTTTGCTGACTTTCAAGTTTCACAGACATGCACTCTTCATTTTGAATGTTGGACAAATTTTGGGATCTCTGTGTTTTGACTACCTCTTCTACTAAAAAACATAACAAAGAAACAAAATCCCATCAAACCTTTAAGATTATTGAAATGGATAAATGAAATAATGCATATCTGGCATATAATATGGTACCTGTCATATAGTATTGGGTTGTTCAGAAAATCATGGCACATTTTTGCATAGAAAACAGAAAAATGCATCATAACTTTTCCAAAAACTCAATACTCAATCAACATTTTCTTTGATTAAAAAATTATTACAGTGATTAAGACTACTATGCCAATTTCTTAAGTCAGACTTTCTTGTTGCAAAAATCAGAAGCTGGTTCTAGCAGATGAGTCAAAAAGAAGTTTATTTGAAATATAGTAGATAAACTAGAGGACAAGATGAAGGAAACTGGTCTCAAAGCCTGCCATGGCTGTTGGAGCCCTGGCCAACACAAGTGCAAGTTGCCCTTCCCATGGTCATCCTGGATGCCCACCACCATCTGCCTCTCCATCAGTGGCATAACAGCTGATAGATCAGCTTCTTCCCCAAGAGAACCGTTGTATGCTGTGGTGAAAGATGCTTACTTGTAGAATCCTACATAGCAGACTTCAGTGTTACAGGAGTGGAAGGGTAAAAGAATCCACAAATGAGCTCATTAGCATTGCTATTTTGGAAGGTCCTATCTGGGAAATGGCTGCCGTATCTAAAAAACTAAACTTGAGAGGTCTGATTTCAGGTTGTTTGGGCATAAAATGTAGAGTTCTACAGGGGATGAAATTTTTCCCTTAAATTTCCCCTTATTTTTTGTGTCGTTGATCCCCAAAGAGTTTATGTTGCTATAAATGCACTCTGTAAGCCCAGTTTGATTTGAGGGAATGGAAAGGAACAAACACGTGTGATCACCAAGTATTTTTTCACCAACCTGATGGAAGTGTTTAGAGAGAAAGAACTGTTCTAGCACACAATTTGATGACTTCTGCCATAAAGAAATCCAGAGCTGAGGCCAGAATCTTATCTCAGTTCTCAACTGCACAGGGCTATTCTAAAGGTTTATTAAATAATAGGTATCAAGTAGCTGGTTTATTAATAGGTTTATTAACTAATTATTAACTAGTAGGTTTATTAACTATAATAATAAATAAACCTAGTAGTTAATAATTAGTAGCTAATTATTAACTACTAGGTTTATTAAATAATAGGTATCAAGTGGCTGTCCCACAGTAAGTATTCAGTCTAAAGTCATTCTATGCTGAATTCACGAAATCCTTTTTATAGGAGGGTCTAATGAAAGTAAAAACAGGGTATCTCCACACTCAGAGACCATTTCAGATGTTGATTAGGCTGAGTATAAACTGAGGGTCAGAAAGAAAAGAGTACATGTTCCTGAGGATACAGAGAGGAAGTGGGAGTGACAATGGTAAGAATTAACCTTGGCCTTCTGGCTCCAATTCTGACTAACTGGAGTTCCCACTTCCCCAAGACATATAGCCTCAGTCTGGTCTTTCCTCACAAACACTGAGTCACAGATCCTTCGTTCTCTTAGGCTGCATGAGAATCACAACATGCTTCATCATGGGCTTGGCAGTCCCACTCCCTTCCGGGATCCCTGACGAGAACCCACAAGGCCAAGACTTCCAGGAACTGAGAGAAGAGGTGAAGTGTCTGCTCCATCAAGCAAGCCAACTTACTTGAGCTGGAGGGAGCCATGACGCTGCCAAGGACCACATCAGAAAGATAATATTTGCAGAGTGAAAGGTTCACCAAAGAATGTTAAAAAAAAAAAATCAAAAATCAAGTTCTCGGGGTATGACTCATGTTAAGTGGACCAGAATGTGAACTATAGATAGCATACAAACTATGTGAAGGGATCAGTACGTTAAAAGTAGAAAGAATAAGGACGGGGAAGTCATTGCCTTTAGTAATGAAGAAAGTGTGATTCAAACTAGAAGACTATTTTTTCCCATTTTATGGGGGGTTAATTGTCTATAGTATGATTGTTGATACATGGGTCTATTACTACCTCAAGATGCTTATCACAGCCGTCCGACGACTCCTTCCCCAGAACCTCTTGCTTTGGTGCAATACATCCCATCCAAGACTGGCTATTTTAAGGTCACCAGTTAAGGAGCATTCCTGAGTCCCAAACTCAGATTTTTCTCATTCAGTCAGTCAGCATTTACTAAGCACTTACTACATGCCTAGAAACAAAGCACCATGATTATGACAGTTTTGTCTTCCCAGAGCTTACTTTCTAGAGCAAGAAAACGATTGAACATACAATTACAGAAAAGGATGAAGGAGGTCTAGTAGTGTAATTGGTTAACGCATGGGACTTATACAGAAAAGGATGAAAAAATACCATGGTGGGGGAAGCACAGGGTACTGAATGTGCACAGCAAAGGGTGATCTCATCTGATCTCTAGTGTCTAGAAAAGTCTGCTAGACTTGATAATGGTTCAGCTGAGGCCCAAAGATCAAAGAGGCATTAGTCAGGTGAAATGGTACTAGAAAATCTCTCACCTAGGTACAATGTCAGTGTTTGTGGGGATTTTTCTTTTTTCTTTTTTTTTTTTTTTTTTTGAAGACTTGTTTTATTTAAAGAGAGAGCACACAAATCAGTAATTTGCTCCAGCATATGCTGTGCCAAGGATCAAACCTGAAGCTTCACACATGAAAGTCTTGTACTCAGCAAGGCAAAATAGCTCACGTGAATATTTGGTTTCTTTGCCATGTACACAGTGCAAACCCCCACACTGAAGGAAGCTTTGATGCTGTGGTCTTGGTCTTCTCTCTCTCTCTCTCCCTCTCTCCCTCTCTCCCCGTCTGTCTCTTCTTCCCTCCCTCCCTCTCATTCTCTCTCTGCCTCTATGTCTCACTCTCTCTTCTCTATCTTTAAAAAAAAAGTCCTTTGCTCTACCACTGAGATACCTTCTTTTATTATGTTATTTATAAGTTGGATGGTTTTTGTGTAGTCTGTCCTCAACAAATACATCATTTCACCACTCCAGGCCATGTTTTCCATTCAGATATACAGGAAGAAGGAGAGAGGTACCATAGCAACAGATCTTGCTTTAGTGTCTCAAACCTGGGTCAAGGCTTGTGCCCTACCCAGTAAGTTATCTCTTCAAGCTTTATTTTAAAGAAATGCAGAGGGCCAGGCGGTAGCACAGCAGGTTAAGTGCACATAGCGCAAAGTGCAAGGACCGGCATAGGGATCCTGGTTCGAGCCCCCAGCTTCCCACCTGCAGGATGTTGCTTCACAAGCATTGAAGCAAATCTGCAGGTGTCTATCTTTCTCTCCCCTTCTCTGTCTTCCCCTCCTCTCTCCATTTCTCTCTGTCCTATCCAAGAAAGAAAAAAAGAAACGCATAAACTAAGAACTTTACTCAACAAGCACATAAAGTGCTAGAGGGGCACAAGAAATGATTATTTATCATGCAGATTACAAATTCAGGCTACATTTATGCAATTACATTAAAAAAAACATTCCAAGTTGAAAAAGACTATATTGAGTCCTTTGAGACAAAAGGGAAGGAACTGCAGGTGATTATACTTACTGAAATAAGTAAAGAGATGAAAGATGAAAGACAAGTACCCAATGGCTTCACTGATACGTGAAAAAGTAACACACATAAACTTACAAAGAAAAAAAAAACCAGTTTCTAAAACTTTGTGAGAACTACTGCTATGATGGTTATCTATTAATCACCCATTAAAAATTGAAATAAATGAGAAACAAGTGCTAAAAGCTCGTAGCTCTGTGATGGAAATTAAGGTGGCAATGTGCCCAAAGGGAGTGTTGTTTCTAATTTATCACACACTTTCTTGCTTCCATAGGGATGGAGGTGAAAGCAGTTGACTGGCTCCAGACTTGCTTCTTCAGGGGTTTTGAGACCAGGAACATGGAACATCTCCTTCCATACCAGTCACATTTAATAGGAGCTCCAGAAAGTAGGACAAACGGCAGAATTGACTGAATGTGGCAAATTCCTGTGTGTCAAACCTATGACAGAACCTTTATGGGCTATGCTTGGTATAAAATACTGTACCCAAATGCTCCAGACTTGGGAATGCTGTTTCAGACTTTTCCAACCCCTTTATAGATTGCAGTGTGTTTCTTGAAGTTGGAAGTTGAGTTTCTTGTGCCAACAAATTGTTTTAAATGGAAATTTATATTTCACTTGAAGCAACAGTGTTAACCTGTATTCAAAACTAGATTTAGTTGATGTAGACACAGTTATTGCTAATGTTTGCAACAATCCTGCAAGATGTTTTGCTAAGATAGGAATGGAGCCTGGAGGAGCTTAGTGATGGGTCTCTTTAGCTCCAAGACCACTGCTATTTCCATTGACATCACAGGAGAGATAAATAGGCAGAGGAACTGCCACCTGGGACACACGGCTTCTTGGTTATAGACAGATGAAGCCACAGAATGGAGAACAGTGAGAAGCACTCCTAGAGAGGGAACTCAAGACCTCTTCTGTGTCTACATACCCTTTGGAAGATGTTGCTGAGACTCCTGAAGGAGAAAACATGGCCTCTCTCCATCAAACTCACAGGCATGAAGAAGAGAGACAAATAGCCAAGTAACCTAGCCTCAAACTGGAGTCAGGATGATGGCTACTTTGGGCAAATCAACCAAAATTTTCTTTCTAAGGCATGCAGAGACAACCACAGTGCTGGTGACCAGCAGGCTGAGAACACACTATATTCTTCTGGCTTCTCCTCCGATCGTCTTTGCTCTTCATCCTGTTCCCTCTCCCAGTTTTAAATAGTATCAGATACACACAGTACCCTACACACAGGAGCCCAGGGCTCAAGCCCTCGATTCACATATGCAAAGGGGGAGCTTTATGTGTGGTTGAAAAGTGCTGCCCAAAGTTAGTAAAGTCATAGGCCAATAGACTTCATAGATTCTTACTACATGAAGACCCTTAGTTTCACCTTCTCTGTTCTTAACTTTAGGTTTCTGTTTATTAAACAATTTGTCCAGCTTTATATATTAACACCTTTCAGCCACCAAGTTGCAGATGCTACCATGATGCCATTCTGACTTCCCTGAGTAGATGACCTCACCAATGTATCTTGGAACTCACCTTCCCTGAACCCTATCCCAATAGGGAAAGAAACAAGCTGGGGGTGGATAAACTTGCTAATATCCATGTCCAGTGAAAAAACAATTACAGAAACCAGACCTGCCACCTTCTGCCCCCCACAAAGAATTTTGCTTCATATTTCCAGAAGGATAAAGAATAGGGAACCTCCCAATGGAGGGGATGGGATGAGGAACTCTGGTGGAGGGAATACCATGGAATTATACCCCTGATATCCTAAAATCTTGTTAATTGTTATTAAATCACTAATATTTTTTAAAGTCCTGCCAGTTTCTCTCTCTCTGTCTCTCTCTCAAAAATCACTGCCATTAGCAGTGGATTCATGCAAGCACCAAGCTCCAGCAATAACCCTGGTGGCAGTAAAAGAATAATTGAAATAAAACATCAATACCAAGAAAGTAGGCATGTGGCCTTCCAGCCACCAACTGGGTCACCATTTTTAGACTCACTAAGCTTCTCGATGTGTGTTTCTGCATCAGTTGCTAAGGAGTCAGAACGTCTCCAATTGTAGAGAGGGAACAAGACAGAACAGCAGCCTGGGTGGTCAGTGTCATTAGTTCATGCCAGTTTTCACATTTTAGAACTCACTCTCTGACCAGAATTTCTGGATGAGATTTATATTCTTCCCTGAATAAGATGAATCCATCATTTCATCTGTTCATACATCTTAACCCCCTTGTTGATACTGGAACAGACAAGTGTTGCTGATAGTCTCCTTTAATATTTTTGCTGTCTCCTTCCTTCCCTTGAAGCAGTTTTACTGTTTCTTGCCTCCATGAGTCCACTTGTTCACCCTGATTGATTACTTGCCATGTTCCAGGCATGCCCTGTGCTAAGCATTATTCACTGAATATCTTGGTTTATTTTTATCTCTAGCCACAAGGCAGGTATGATGGCTACTCCATTTTACAGACAAGGAAATTGAAGAAGACCCATTAATTCATTGAGTAAACATTAGTATTAAAACCTGAAATTTTATCCTGATAGTGAATCAGAATTTACCTCTCTGGAGTCAAAGTTTAAGCTTCAGAGTCCACCAAAAGAAAAATTTTTTTTCCATACATCAACTCTGTGAGGATAAAGGAAAAGAATGGGATGGGGGTGAAAACTGAGAATGTACTGCATCATGTCAATATGGTTTCCAAGTGTTACCTCATTTACTTCTGTCAACAACTTTGTGAAGTCATTATTGTTTTCCCTCTTACACAGAAATAAATCTCAACCCCCCAGTTACAATTTTGACTCTCCCATTTATTAGCTGTGTGCTTTTAGGGATGCTGCTGGTCTTTTCAGTTAATCATCCAGTTTTCCAGGGATTTTCAGACACAATGCCATCTTCTCTGAGGACTTTTTTTTCTAATCTCTGGGCTAAATATTTCCAGTTATTTATGATGTCTCCCAAAGTCCAGTGGTCAAGAGCATAGATGATGGAACTGAAACAACCAAGATTTGTCTCCTTGTGCACAAGTGACAAAAAGTCTCCAGATGTTGGGTTTTCTACTTTATGTGACCTAGGAGTACTAGAGGGGTGCAAAGCTGAAATAAGATGACCAATGTAAATACCTCACATTAGAGTACATACAAATCTACTGCTGCTATAAGTTTTTTAGTTTCTCTACCATTTCAACTCAACTAACATGAGCTGGCTAATGTGTTTTATGTGACATCTCTGGAAACAAAGGGACCTACCTGGGTAATGTCCTATTCTGTATGTCACATAATGGAAACCTGATCAAGTATTTTTTTTTTCATTTTCATTTATAAAATGGAAACACTAACAAAATCTTAGGATAAGGGGGGTATAACTCCACACAGTTCCCACCACCAGAACTCCATATCCCATCCATTTCCCTGATAGCTTTCCTATTCTTTATCCCTCTAGGAGTATGGACCCAGGATCATTATGAGGTACAGAAGGTGGAAGGTCTGGCTTCTCTAATTGTTCCCCACCGAACATGGGTGTTGACAGGTCGATCCATACTCCCAGCCTGCCTCTCTCTTTCCCTAGTGGGGCAGGGATCTGGGGAAGCGGGGCTCCAGGGCACATTGGTGGGTTCGTCTGTCCAGGGAAGTCCAGTTGGCATCATGTTAGCCTCTGGAACCTAGTGGCTGAAAAAAGAGTTAACATATAAAGACAAACCAGTTGTTGAACCTAAAGGCTAGAATATTGCAGATGAAGATTTTGGGGTCTCTGTTTTATAGATAGTTAGTAGGCCTATTTTAGTTGTAATCAAATAGCCCATGACTATACTAGTTTTTTCCTGAGCCTGACCTCTGATATGCAGATGGACCTGAGTTACTGTCTAGAGAGATCATGTCATGGCTGGAAAAAGGACCAGAAAGGTGGATCAGGGAATAGAGTAGCTCCCAAATATGAGAAAGGTGTATAAATAGTGTTGACTGTAGATCCCATCGATTTAATCTGGGACCCATATTCAGTTTAGGAGCCTATGTGACCTCTGCATCCCTGTAGATCTGAGCTCATATTCTGTAATTATGAGTAGGAATGTTCCAAACTGCCCCAAGTATTTCTATGCTCCTGTGGTAATCCAGATTCCTACTCCAAGTTTCTCTGACATTCATCTTGGCCTATTTGAAATTTTCTGTGCTGCCATTACATCTTGCCTGGTTTTCCCACAGGCAAAAATAGACTTGAGTCCCTAATCAGCCTTAGTCAAGTCCTGAGAAAATGTCAAGGACACAATAACACAGAAAAGTAAAATAGAAAAAAAAAATTGTAAAGAGCTGACTCAGTTCCCAAAAACAGCCTTTGCATGAGGGATCTCTCTCCTTAGCCCAAGCTGAGTATTTTTTCCTTGACTGGCGTACCTTGTAACAGAGAGAAGACATGAAAATATATTTGTGGCATATTTTGAATAATAAAGATATTCTTTTGCATTTAAAAAATTATAACAAAGAACTAGCATTCTCAAAATCTCTCCTCCAGGTTATAGGAACCTGATTTCTGAGCCCTTCCAAAGGAAGACAAGATGTAGTATTATGTAGTTCAAATAACACAACCTATGAAAAAGAAAATAAAATTTTAAAATTTCAGACACTGCAAAGAAGCCTTTAGTTTACTCTTACAAAATCTAGTCATTAGAGTTCTGCTCCATACAATCAGTCAAGGATCCAGGCTCACAGAGGATCCCTTTTTCCTATGCATGGCTGTGACGTGTTTGCTTATGTTCCATTGTCTGTCTGTCTCTCTCTCTCTCTCTCTCTCTCTCTCTCTCTCTATATATATATATATATATATATATATATATATATATATACATATATATATATTAAAAGCCTGGGAAATATTGTAACTTATGCCCAAGAGTGAAAGGAAGGAAGTTCATTGAACTACTAGTGACTGTCTGCCACAGGCAAATTCATGACTATTGCATACCAGGGAGATAACACCCTTTTAGCTAATTATGCAGAACAATTTCATAACCCCTCCCTGTGCATCAGTCTCTTCTTAAAAGCTAACTTCTGGTCATGCATCCTCATAACAAAAAGCTTATCTCAATGTTTTACTTAAACAATAAGGAAACTTCCTCTCAGGAAAAAAATCATTGTTTTACTGTCTACCTTAAAATTTCTCCTACTGAAGAAAATGTGTTTTGGAAAAATCCTCATAATCCCACAGCTTTATTAATTTTAATGGATTTCTTTCCTTCCTACTTCTATATACCCAGCTCCTGTAGCACCTCTAAGGTCATTTTCAAATAATTCACCTTCCTGGAACTTGGGACTCAGACCTTGCTCAAGGTCACATGACCAGAAAATAGGCAAGCCTGACTTCGAGCTGAAATCTAACCCCAAATTTATCAATGCACTATCCTCCGCCCCTTCAAATATCTTGTGAATTTCACTATCTTTTTATCAACCTCTATCACCCAAAAGGTTAACTATGTCCAAATGCAGTGCTTCACCTGTGACATAGCTTATCTTCTTTGAGTGTCAATTCTCAGAAGGTAGAAACTATCATCAAGTTCTCTTTTCAATCTCAAAGCCAGGCCTGACCTATTTAATTGTCTATCACCCAAAGAAACCGACATTTATTGATCAGTCAAATTGGAGGTTACCAAGAGGCTTCTGATCCAGACCAGTGCCACACCATAGCCCTCCTCTTATTTCACATAATGACCTCAGTCACGAGGACCTTACACATCCAAGTCTACTTTTACCTCCACTGGCACTGAATTTCCTTATTGTGTAAAACTCAAATGAGTTAATACACTGCACATTTGGTCATTGCTATTGATTAATAATACTACTAGTATTATTACCATAGTATTATTATCCATCCTTTGAATTTTCCAAAGCATGTACCACATAAATAAGTGAGTAAAACCTTTAGAGCCCGGCAACAAAAAAGAGGTGGGATTTTTGAGTGACTTCTTATGGCCCTCAGAGAAGAGAATGGACTAAGTACTCTTTGGGGGAATTCTTGACCCTTCTTAAATCCCATTAAGCCTAAACACACATCTGTTAGCACACACCAAGCATGCAGTGTCTGCTTTCACCCAGCATTGAGTAGTACAAGGAGGAATATTATATCCAGTAACTCATATGGAACTATTTAGCCCCAATCACTTTGTGCTTTTCCTTAAACTTTTCCATGTTCTTCAGTTTCAAAGGCCATTTTAGAACGACTGAATTTCCTTGCAAAGTCAATCACCCCTACCCCCACAAAAAAAAAGAGGAGAAAAAAAAAGATTGTTTTAGGAAAATCTCCTCAGGGTATAATGAGCTTCTAAATCTGTTCCCCCCCCCCCAATCCTTCTTTATTCTTTTAAATAAAAATTGCCCAGGAAACCAACATTCATTAAGAGTGATGGGGGCGGGGAACATGACCAAGTTGAAAGGAGTCCTTGGCTTTACTGCTTAGCAGGGAACCCACAAAGGTCTTTTAGGAGAGTCTGATAGGATCAGCGAAATATGAGGTATGGGAAGAAACTGAGAGATCACGCCATTTTAACCTTCTCCCTTAGAGGTAAGAAAACTGGGAACCAGAAGAAAAAAAATGAACTATTCAATTTTGACTGACACTGCAAGTCAGTCGAAAAACTAAGATTTGAACTTGGGTCTCCTAACTCTCCTGAACTGGGCCATCTGCCCTAGAAAGCCTGAGCCTGAGGCAATGATTATTTATGATACTTTACTTGGGCGGTAGAGTCTGGTAGAAAGCAGTGAAAGAAGTAAGCAGTTTGCTCTTGTCTCGTAAAACACAACCTTGGTCATACAACAGTACGGCATACTGGTTTACTTAGCACTCCGTATTTTTCAAGAGCTGCAAGAAGAAACTGGAGAAACTGTTTCTCTAGGTTGAGAATCTAGAAAGTGCATCAACTCTGACCATATGATAAATTGTTGGATAAATAGCCTAGTTTCTTCACCATCAGTTTAGATAGTTTTAGGCTAGTATGGTTTACTGATACTGAGTGTTGATGGCCAATTTACCTCAATTTTCCTGGAACTTTCCTAGGTGTTGCAATGAAAGTCTTTCATCTGAGCAGACCAGCTGATTCTGAACAAACAAACAAACAAACAAAAAGCCACATGATTACACAACCCCAGAGGATCTCAATGTACCTCAATTCCAGTTATCTGCAAGGCAATGTACTATCTGGGAAAAGTTGTTTTCTTTCTTTCTTTATTTATTTATTTATTTTTTATTTAAGAAAGGATTAATTAACAAAACCATAGGGTAGGAGGGGTACAGTTCCACACAATTCCCACTACACAATCTCCATTACCCACCCCCTCCCCTGTAGCTTTCCCATTCTCTATCCCTCTGGGAGCATGGACCCAGGGTCATTGTGGGTTGCAGAAGGTAGAAGGTCTGGCTTCTGTAATTGCTTCCCCGCTGAACAAGGGCGTTGACTGGTCGGTCCATACTCCCAGTATGCCTCTTTCTTTCCCTAGTAGGGTGGGTCTCTGGGGAAGCAGAGCTCCAGGACACATTGGTGGGGTCTTCAGTATAGGGAAGCCTGGCCAGCATCCTGATGACATCTGGAACCTGGTGACTGAAAAGAGAGTCAACATACGAAGCCAAACAAATTGTTGAGCAATCATGGACCCAAAGCTTGGAATAGTGGAGAGGAAGTGTTAGGGAGGTACTCACTGCAAACTCTAGTGTACTTCTGCTTTCAGGTATATATTTTGCAGTAGTTTACGGATACATGTGAACATATGCTCTCTCTCACAGAAACTGGTGTATATCTAGGTTTTGGGACTTTGTTAGAAAGTGAACCACCTGAGATGAAATTAGACTATACTATGAAAGGAAAGGTCTCACCCGAGTACTGAAGATGAAGGGTTGTCATTCCACACATGAAGTCTCTGGACACAGTCTGAAGTGAAGCATGTTGAGGTGGCAATCATTGTGTTGGTTAGGTTGTGATCGGCAGATGCAATATTATTTGATATGGATTGGGAGAGGCATACAGGAAAGTGGGCCTTATCCAATGGTTCCAGGACTGGGGGAAGTAGAGGCTCTATAGTGGAGATGTGAGGTTCCTGCTGTCTTAGGGTTCAAAAAGACAATCGACAGTTAATGTTATCATCACATTATTTGGTAATTGGGTTAACTTTGAAAAGTCCTTTTGTTAGGGTTTGCTGTACAGTGCCCAGTATCTTCTATATAGCTGTGCTATTGGTTGCTTCTGATCTACTTGATCTAGGCTTTTGAGAGAGTCTGCATATCAATTACACAGCCTATATATTGAAAAGATTCAGTTTGTGTTTTGAAAAACTTCGAGACATACAATTAATTTTCCCCCTCTCGTATTAATTAACTAGTGATTTATATGACTACATTTTACTAGGAGTGTACATAAACACCATTCCCACCACCAAAAGACTATGACCCATCCCTCCCACCCACTCCCACCCCCCACTGTCCCAGGAAGCTGCATGTCTACCCCTCACCACTGGGTTTTTACTTTGGTGCCCTACTTACAATTTGGTCAGGTCCTGCTTTTAGTTTCCCTTTCAGATCTCCTTAGTCAACTTCTGTTGATGAGTGGGATCATCCCATACTCATCTTTATCTTTCTGACTTAGCTCACTTAACATAATTCCTTCTAGCTCTGTCCAAGATGGTTCAGAGAAGGTGGGTTCATTGTTCTTGATAGCTGCATAGTATTCCATTGTGTATATATACCACAACTTTCTCAGCCACTCATCTGTTGTTGGGCACCTGTGTTGCTTCCAGGTTTTAGCTATTATGAATTGTGCTGCTATGAACATAGGAGTACACACCTCTTTTTGGTTGGGTGTTATGGAGTCCTTGGAGTATAACCCCAGGAGAGGAATTACTGCATCATATGGAAGGTCCATGTCTAGCCTTCTGAGAGTTTTCCAGACTGCTTCAAATCCACATAACACATACTCAAGGATAGACCACATGTTAGGCCACAAAGACAACATCAATAAATTCAAGAACATTGAAATCATCCCAAGTATCTTCTCAGACCACAGTGGAGTAAAACTAACATTTAACAACAAACAGACAATTATTAAAAGTCACAGAATTTGGAAACTAAACAACATACTCCTTAAGAAGCACTGGGTCAGAGATTCACTCAAGCAGGAAATTCAAATGTTCCTGGAAACAAATGAAAATGAAGACACAACCTATCAAAATATTTGGGACACAGCTAAAGCAGTACTGAGAGGGAAACTTATAGCCATACAATCACATATTAAACACCAAGAAGAAGCTCAAATGAACGACCTTACTGCACACCTCAAGGACTTAGAGGAAGAGGAACAAAGGAACCCTCAAGCATCCAGAAGGACAGAAATCACTAAAGTTAGAGCAGAAATAAAGAACATCGAAAATAAAAGAACCATACAAAAGATCAATGAAGCCAAATGTTGGTTCTTTGAAAGATTAAACAAAATTGACAAACCCCTATCCAGAATCACCAAACAAAAAAGAGAGAAGACTCAAATTAATAGAATTGTAAACGATGGAGGAGACATCACAACTGACACCACAGAAATCCAGACAATCCTGCGAAACTTCTATAAAGAACTATACGCCACCAAGCTAGAGAATCTGGAAGAAATGGAACAATTCCTAGAAGCATATCCCCTTCCAAAATTGAACCAAGAAGAACTACAAAATTTAAATGCACCAATCACAGACAAAGAAATTGAAACCGTTATTAAGAACCTCCCCAACAACAAAAGTCCTGGACCAGATGGCTTCACAAATGAATTCTACAAAACTTTCAGGAAACAGTTAGTACCCAAACTTCTTAAGCTTTTCCATAAGATTGAAGAAACAGGAATACTCCCTTCCATCTTCTATGTTTTCTTTATTTTTATAGAGACAGAAAAAATTGAAAGGGAAGGATGAGAAAGATAGACACCAGCAGCACTGTTTCACTGCCCATAAAGCTTCCCTGCTTCAAATGGGCACTGGGAGGCTTGAACCTGGGTCCTTGCACATGGTAATGTGTGCATTCCACCCAGTCCCAGGGCAGCATGCTTTATAGCACCCTCTTTACTTGCTTTCTTTGCTTTTCTGTCTCCCTCCCTAGTGGATGTTTCTGGGATCGTTGCCCAATTGCACTTATTTGCTTTTTAATCTTTGTCTCATGGCTTGTTTCTGGGGAAACCCAAGTGCCTGGGACATAATATGTTCTCAGTAAATGTTGTGAATACTCATAGTAAAAAAGAAACTGTCTTCCTTCCAGTTGCTTTGAAATCTTGAGCGAAGTAGTCACATAGGCCTTCAGGTTGCTCTTCAGGCATCCCATACATCAGCAATGTGCAGGAGAGCTTGAATCAGGTAGCACGGTAGGAACTCGGATAATCAAGCAGCTCACTTGGCCTGGGCATACAAATAGAATAATATTTGCACAGCTGTTTGAACTGGAGACTTTTGTGACCCAAAAGAATTAGTTGAGGATGACTAAACTACTCAGAAGAGAATGCCATAAATATGTATGATTTATCAGAGTCAAGCTCCACTGGAATTTCATACTGTAGAGTTCTTCCAAGTGTGATCAGTAGTCGACCTACATACATCTATGTATGTGTGCATATACATCTACAGTCAAAATACAAAATGGGGGGGCTAGTCCAAAAATGCTGATTCTGTGACCCCCCACTACAAATTCTCTCTGTTGACTGAAGATCGTCTGGTGAGGCTTGATGGTTTGTATGTATAACTGTGTCTCCAAGAGGCTCTTGAGCAAATTAAACTTTGAATCTATTTAGGCTGGCTAAATAGAGCATGCTGCTTTGCTATGTGTGCAAGCCAGACCCAAGCCTGGACCCCACTACATTGAAGGAAGACTTGGTACAGGGGTCTGTCTCTCTCTCCCTCTTTATCTATCTATCTGACTATCTATCTAGCATCTATTAATCTTCTCTATCAAGAAAGAGAGAGATAAAGAGAGACAGCGGAAGGGAGAAAGGGAAAAGAAGTAAACTTTTGTGACTCACTTCTCCAAACAACAAACACTTGCTCCTTCTTGAGGAGCCATTGAAAGTTCTTTGCAGGTTTCAGTTTCACCCAAGTGGGTCTCTCATTCCACCTGCACGATGCGGTCTTCCTTCAGAGAACCCCTTAATTCTTTTATCCAACTGGTCTGGGCTGACACACTCACTTTCTCTATGTTTTCAGTCTCTGTTTAGGAGTTCCTCAGAGGTAACTGTTAGTACAAACCTTTAGTCACTAAGTAAATACCTCTTAATGATGGAGTCACTCAGCTGACACTTTGCTGGTAGTCCCTGATTTGGGACTCTGTGTCTGGGTAGTCTTGGAAGCAGAGAAGGGTCAGGGTGTACAGTATTGTTCCTGGGCTACTATATCAGTATATGATGGGTTCCACTTCCTTTGGTGGTCAAAGAATTTCATCTCTGAGACCCAAGATGGTAAAGTATTTTCACCACTGGGTAAACCCCCAAGATGGACTGTTCTAGGTAATGCCATGACTATCTCACTACCACTTCCCCTTGCTCAGCTGACATACTTCCAGTGTTCCTGATGAACCATGTAACTGCCATAACTGTATCTTCTCATAATCTTCTTGTGTACATATAGTTTACTCTGTTGCACTGGAAGTTCCTTTATGGACAAAGATAATAAGTGATGAATTTTTTGATTCCCAGAAACCAATCTAAACCCTGGCTCATAACAGGTATCCAAACAGTATTTGCTTTTATGTATGTTTTACATGCACAAATGTATATATACATGCAAGTATGCATAATGCATGTTTATCCATTAGATAGTAAACAAGTAGTATAAATTTGCGTACACGTTTCTATGTAAAAATTAATGTGTGCATAAATGTATGTATATAAAAATATATCTATATACTTATACTAGATATGTATATATGTTTATATAATGAGTTAATGGTCTATTTCTATGTCATTGTTTTGCTTTTATTTTCATTAAAAAACATTATTATCTAAAATCACCACCTCTGTTAGAGTCGAGTCATTGATTATTGAACACATACATGCACATGCACAGACACTCGCACACAGCAGAACACAAGCTTTCTGTGAGTATATGGACTAAATCCCATGCTCCCTGTTCCGACATTGAAGGCTTGACTGACCCTTGCTATTTCTGAATGTGTCTGTGTTTGGAGATAAGATTCTGAAAGAGGCCATTACATTAAAGGGATATCATTTGAGTGGACCCTAATCCAATATGACTGACTTCCCAATAAGAAGAAGAAATAAGAACACAGACGTGCACAGAGGGAAGACCTGTGAAGATAGACTAACATGACCTTAGAAGAAACAAATCTATAGAGGTCCAGGCTGTGGTGCAGTGGGTTGAGCACGCATTTTTATGTAAAAGGATCTGGGTTTGAGCCCCCGCTTCCCACCTTCAGGTGCAACGCCTCACCAGTGGTAAAACAGGTCCCTCTCTATTCCCACTTCCCTCTCAATTTCTGTCAGTCCTACTCAATGAAATGGAAAGGGAAATAAATCTGTCAATGCCTTTATCTCAGAATTCTAATCTCCAAAACTATGAAGACATAATTCTGCTGTAAAAGTTTCCCAGTCCATGGTATCTTGTTATTGCATCAATTAAGTGTACCTGCTTTTGGTTACTCCTCAGCACCTGAAACAGTTCACACCACATAGTAGGTACTTTATAGATCACTACTAAATGAACACAATAGCCAAAATGTGGAAGCAACCCAACCGTCCATCAACAGATAACTGGATAAATACTACGTGGGGTACTACTCAGCCATTAAAAAAGCAATATTGAGAGAGCCAGGTGGTGGCACACCTGGTGGAGCACACTTTACAATACACAAGGACTCAAGTTAAAGCCCACAGCCCCTACCTGCAGGAAGAAAGCTCTGTAAGTGGTGAAGCATTGTTGCAGGTGTCTCTCTGTCTCTCTACCTCTCTATCACTCCCTTCCCTCTTGATTTCTTTCTCTATCCAATAAATAAATAAATAGAATAGAATACAAAATAAATTTAAAAGAATATTGTGTCCTTTAGGGCAGACTAGATAGGACTAGAAGAAATTATGCTCAGTGAAGTGAGTAAGGAAGTAAAAGATAACACTCTTATATAGAATATAGAGAATTAAAACATATAAACTTTCCAAAAATAAAAATAACAATGATAGCTAACCTGTCTCTAAAATCTTGGGAGAATTATGGTGGTTATAGTCATTGGTGGGGTTTGGAAGCAAAGAAATTTGATGGTGGGAGCAGTGTGGAACTATACTGCTATTATTTTACAATCTTGTAAATCACTAACAAAAATAATTCTTACTACTCAATGAACACTCTGAAAATACCAATTCCTGACAGTTCCCCTCAAATACACATGCTGTTTTTATATCTGAGCCTCTATGTTGATCTTCAGTGTGGAACCCCTTCCCTCATTGAGCCAAAATAGACATTACTTTTCTGTTTTAGTTTATTTATTTGGGATAGAGACCGAGAGAAATTGAGAGGGTAATTAGAGAAGAAGAAAGAGACACATGCAGCATTGCTTCACCACTCATGAGACTTCCACCCTGCAGGTGGGTACAGGGGGCTTGAACCTGGGTGGTCTGCCGTCCAGCCACCCAGAGTAGTCTTCTTCCACTCTTCTTCTTCTTCCTCTTCTTCTTCTTCTTCTTCTTCTTCTTCTTCTTCTTCTTCTTCTTCTTCTTCTTCTTCTTCTTCTTCTTCTTCTTCTTCTCCTCCTTCTCTTCCTCCTCCTCCTCCTCCTCCTCCTCCTCCTTCTCCTGCTCCTTCTCCTTCTTCTTCTATTTTTTTTTTTCAGAATCCAGACTCATAGTCTAGTGGGGTGTCCTATATTCCACTATATAAAATCAGCCTTTCTTTCCTCTGTGTTGCTCTGAGCTATGTATACATGCTTTTATGTCATCAGTTATGAGCTCAGCATTAAAAATTACATTCAGAGGGGACAAGTGGAGGTGCACCTGGTGGAGCAAACATGCTACCTTAAGCAAGGACCTGAATTCAAACTCCTACTCCTGACCTGCCCAGGAAACCTTCAAGAGTGGTGAAGTAGTGCTACAGGTGTCTCTCTTTCTCTCTCCCTCTCTATCCCCCCTTCACTTCTTGATTTCTCTCTGTGTCTAGCCAATAGACAAATAAATAAAATGTTTTAAAAAATAATAAAAACCACATTCAACTCTGATACCTGCCACCTAGCATGGGGCCTGGTGTAGAGGAAATAATCAGTCATTAGCTAGCATGCTCTTTGAATCTATGATCTAGTTGCACAGCAGATGGTCCCTGTCTACAAGTGATTTACTGCCTGCTGGGGGACAAAGCCATAAACATGTGTATATGGTAGTGGTACATACTAGTGTGGCAGTGAATTTCTAGGCCTACGGTGCATCCCAGGCTGACACATCAGCAAATTGAAGGATCAGCAATTTTTGTATCCTTATAAACACTGCACTCCATCACAAACAATTTTTTTAGCCAATCCCCATAGGCCGAAGTCCTCAAACACCATTTCACCTCTGGGCTCTCTACTTATTCTGTTTCTCCTCACCCTGCACAGAAATGACTGTGTTGGCCCAATAAATCAGTTTGTTTTCTGTTGCTCTTTTATCTGGCTTTTTACTCTTCATCCTATTAAAATACATTGCCTTTCATTCTAGTATGCAGTTCTACAAATGGAGACTGTCTGCTTTGTGGGGCTTTACATAAAATCTATTTATATCATCTAAATTGTCTTCTTAAATAATTTAGGCACTAGGAACTCAACAAATACTGTGCTATATTTGTATTACTTGACTGGTTTAAAATACCCACTTCTAGGCTGTCACAAGGCTTGCATGCAAGACATCTCAGGTTCAATTCCAGCCCTGCCAGTATCCTCAGCTAAGAAATGCTTTGGCTAAATAAGGAAATGGCAAGTGTTGTAAATGATGTGGAGAAAAGGGGACTCTGGTGTGCTGTTGGTGGGAATATAAACTAGTACAGCCCTTACGGAAAACAGTTTAGAGAATAGTTAACCAAATAAACATAGAGATATCTTACAATCCAACAATGCCACTCCTAGGCACACATCCAAAGGACACAGAAGTTCTAATCTGAAAGGATATATGCTCATAATGACACTATTTACAATAGCCAAAGCACAGAAACAACTTAAGTAACTGAAAACAGATTACTGGATAGAGATTGGGGGATATATCTATACAATGGAGCATTAATCCACAATCAGAATGGATGGGACTGTTCATTCAGAGCAAGAGGGATGGAAGTGGAGGTGACTGTGATAAATGAACTGAGAAGTGAAGGGCAACTATCTGATGGTTTCAGTCATATGTGGAATATAGATGACTAAGGTATAATAACTTGGAAAGAAAGAAAGAAAAAAAGAAAGAAAGAAAGAAAGAAAGAAAGAAAGAAAGAAAGAAAGAAAGAAAGAAAGAAAGGAAGAAAGCAGGCATGCAGGAAGGAAGGAAGAAAGGAAGGAAGGATGGATGGATGGAAGGAAAGAGGGAGTCTGGCCGGAGCGCAGTGGGTCAAGCGCACATGGCGCAAGCACAAGGACTGGAGTAAGGAGCCTGATTCCAGCCCCTGGCTTCCCAACTGTAGGGGAGTCACTTCACAGGCAGTGAAGCAGATCTACAGGTGTCTATCTTTCCCTCCCCATTTCTGTCTTCCACTCCTCTCTCCATTTCTCTCTGTCCTATCCAATAACAATGGTATAAATAACAACAACAAAAACAAGGGCAACAAAAGGGAAAATAAATAAACATAAAAAAAATTTAGAAAGAGAGAAAGAAAGAAAGAAAGAAAGAAAGAAAGAAAGAAAGAAAGAAAGAAAGAAAGATTGATTACAACCAATCTGTCTCATGGACTTCATGAAAACTAATGTGGTGTATGTGTTTGTATGGTAAGCAGGGTCTGGGTGGGGGTGGGGGGCACAGAACTTTAATGAAGGCTATAGTGATTCATATAACAATACATATGTGTAGGAAAATGCTCCTGGAATCTTTTACCTTCATGTAACATGATTAAATCACTACTATACACTAGAGGACTGAGAGAGAGCACACTTCATCATGGGTGAGGACCTGTTTTGGAGTCCAAGGACAAAACATGGAAACATCTGCCTGGGGGAAACACCACTAATGATTGAGTAGCAGTATGGCATCTCTGCTTTTTGTGTCCCTTTCTCTCTCTCTCTCTCCCTCTCTCTGTCTCTTTCTCTGTCTGCCTGTCACCCTCCATCGGGGGGGGGGGGGGAAATTCCACTATAACCAATGGAATCTTGAAGGCAGATTATGCAAACAATAACCCTGGTAGCAAAAATAATAATTATCTAATTAAAATAATAGTAAACATTTTAAAATAATACTAATAGGATGTTTGCTCTAGCCTTCTCCCACAAAACAAGCCATGCCTTTTTCTCAAAACAAAATGAAGTCCTACTTCTAGTATAATTTTGTTATCTGACTATTGCAGAGCCCACTGAGTTCCTAGAGTTCTTCTGAATACAAAACACATAATAAACATAAATTCAGCCCAAAGAGGAGGTGGGCACAACTCCTCCCTCCTGAACCCCAGAGCACATGTTGACTCTGAAGCCAGCAGCAGCCAGATCTTGTTCTGCCATGCACTGACCCCACCTGGGAGGGCCGCTCCACTCCTAGCAGTTAGTGCAACACCAGCCTGGGGATTCACAGCCTGCATTTTGCCTTAAGGAACAAAATGTAAAGTAAAGAAAACATTGACAGGAACCATCTGCTCTCTCCCCCAAAGCTTGAAAGAAGCTGCATGTGGATTTCTTAATCTTTCCTCTCACTCCCCCCACCCCCAGCCAGGAATGAATTTCATTTGCAGGCAAAATTAAGGGGGATGGGTTGGGGGGGGGGTCTGTGAGGGAAGGGAGCAGAGAGAGGTAGACCAGACACATCTGGACAGCTTGTCTCTGTAAATTCAGAAGACTGCAGGGAATCACTTTCTCCCCTTGACAAAGGAAATGGCTCATGGTCAGGAATTGATGATTTGCAAATCTCATGCAGGCAAAGAGGTCACTGAGCCTTGAGGTCTTTGGGGTTAAAAAAAAAAATTAAAAATAAATATTTTAAAAAGGGCAGCTGTTCATGGAGTCAGAAATCCTACCAGCAGCACCAACAAGCACAGCTCTTCTGGAGGCTTGGTGTCTTCAGTGCAGCCCAGAGTCTCAAAAATAATCCACTTGCCTCTTCCTTTGTTTGGTTACTTAGCAAAAAAAAAAAAAAAAATTCAGCTCATGCTTAAAGAGTCTTTGCCTGAAGAAAATATGTAAATGCAATTAACTGTTTACCATGTCAGTCTGAACCAGGGTCCATGTATATTCAAATTTAACATAGAATAGCCTGCATAAACTCTGAGTCGCTGTCAGTCTGAGCTCACAGTCCGTGGTCACAGCTGGGAACATTCCAGGCCGCACTCATTTCAGGACCAGTCTTCCTGGAGTGGCAGGGTAAGATATCCCAGCCTCCCTTCAGAAAGTGAGGTAGTCTCTCATTGCTGCTTTATAGTGAGGGCAAGGTCCTGGAGAGATCTTCATGGGGCCTATGATGACGTTCTTGATGGAAGTGAGCAGAGATGGTGGAGAGAGGGATCTGTTAGAGATCCAAGCCCACTGTAGGGGAATCCTAGAATTCCCTAACTTGGATCCCAGGTAATAGGGTGGTCTGGTAGTAGTCAAAAAGACCATCATTAAGTAAGCCAGTTTCTGCCCTTTTCAAGCTCTTGTAACCTCTTTTTTTGCCTAATGATCTTGTATTTTCTCCCAGCTGTTAAAGCGACATGTGTCATTTATTGTACCCATATCTATCTATGGGGTCTGGCCTCAAGATGGGAAGGAAATACACCCAGGATTTTAGTGTGATTTAAGTTGGCCTTGAGTTTTATTGCATTTATGTTGATGATTTTGGGGGCAAGGGATGATAAGAGTCAAAAATTTACAGAACAGGTCACTAAATTAGATCTTTAATTCTGTCCATCCTATGAGAAAGAAAACCTAAGAAAGGTACAAACACACAGCAGTGGAAATCAGTGGCACATTTAGAGGGGAAGGGACCATTTGGGGAACCTACATGACCTAAGCTTATCAAGTATGGTGGAAGGTAGGAGAGAAAATCCTAGAAGAGAAAGGTCAACCCTTGAAAGATAGAGCATGAATCAGCATTGTACATCCCTACCGTGCAATCTCTTCACTATAGGTTTGCCAAGCAATTGGCAAACACGTAGGGAAATCATATGAGATTAAAGGATAAATCAGTCTTTTATTTAATTAATTAATTCATGAGAAATTGAGAGGGAAAGAGGAGATCAAGTGGAAGAAAGACACCTGCAGTGCTGCCTTACCACGAGTGAAGCTTTCCCCCTGCAGAGGGGGGCTGGAGCTCGAACCCAGTCCCTGAGCATTGTAGCGCATATGCTCTAGCAGGTGTGCTACCACCTGGCTCCCAAATCAGTCTCTTATGAACGGAATTTACTTGAAAATTCATCTTTTCCTCTTTAAAGGTATCTATGTATTTTGTATTCTGCTTCATGGTATAATATTGGCTTGAACACTTTAAAAATGTTATTTTTCTCAACTCATCACATAGACTGAATGCCCAGAAAAATAGCTTTGTCTTCTAACATATGGCCACATGGCTTTAGGAATATTTAAACCCCAATTTGAGTAAGTTTATTGGGAGT
Organism: Erinaceus europaeus; assembly: GCF_950295315.1. NCBI lineage: Eukaryota > Metazoa > Chordata > Mammalia > Eulipotyphla > Erinaceidae > Erinaceus > Erinaceus europaeus. The sequence goes on along the minus strand of NC_080174.1, from coordinate 74,060,151 downwards.
AGAAACCCAATTAAGTTTTAAACAGAAGAAGATGAGGGGACAAAATCATAAAGTTCTCACTCCTAGCTCCATCTATTTAGTCCCAGAGCTCCTCCACCAGAAAGCAAGAAAAGGCAGCAAAGGGTACAAAACATAGAGACTTTTCTTCTCTCTTCATCAAGTAGACATAAATCCAGAGCTAATGGGCGTGTCATTCACAGGCCACCCATCCACTATGCAAGGCAATGTTTTCTGTGTTATTTCTTGCCAGTACCGCAACTTATCACTCTTCTTTAATGAAGTTAGCCAACATTTTTTTCTAAAAAAATCTTAGGCCTTGGTGATCCTGCTTTTAGAACTTTAGCAGCCTACAACAGGACTCAGCAATATGAAGCAACCAGGGAAAATATCAGTTCCATCATATTCTTTTTCTTTCCATTGAGTACTCAAACATTGTTTCTCTTCATTTGTTAAGGTCATTCACACCAGTCAAACATGTTTGTTTATTTATTTATTTGTTTGTTTGTTTACCTCATGGCTCAGAGAACCCAAAGTGGCCATATGTCCTCATAAGTTCCACTTCGGGAGAGGAATGAGTGTTTCTGCCAGAGAAAGCATTCCTTCCTCACTTGTTTTCTGAGTTTCAGTAAACCATAGAATCACAAGTCAAGAAACAACATTCTGAGCATGGATCAATCAGTCAGTGGTAGGAATCACCTCTCCACCTTCATCTCTTGGCTTCTAAGTCTACAGCCACCAACTCAGAATATATGCCACCTTAAAAAAAAAAAGTCAAGCTGACAGGAAGTCAAGATGGCTGCATGAAGACAACACTTAGGCTGACTCGCTGACTCTCCTCAAGAAATTACTTCAGATCTTGTCATCTCTGAATAGAAACAGGATTTCTAGACTAGAAGGAGAAAAAGTACAGAAGAAGGGACAAAGAGAAACCAGAGTGAAAAATTATAAGTTATTTATGAATTGGCAAAAGGGTGTTAAAAAGGACAGAGGAGAGAGCTGAGTGCCAAAGTGGTAGATGCTACTATGATTCCATTCTGAATTCCATGGGCAGATGACTTCACCAATATGTCCCAGAACATCATCTCTCCAGATCCCTACCCCACTAGAGAAAGACAGAAACAGGCTAGAGGTAGGAAATGACCTGTCAATGCCCATGTCCAGCAGAGAAAGAATTACAGAAACCAGAAATCCCACCTTCTGAACTCCAAAAAGAATTTTGGTCCATAACCCCAGAGAGAGAGAAATGCTAGGGGAAGATGACCAGAGAACTCTGAACTCCAATTCCATCAATACCTGGAGAAAGAAGAGGAAAAAAGGAAGGACATTTGGAGGTAGAAATAGGTAGGGGTGTGACTTAGAAAGGAAGAGAAGGCAGGACCAAAGAAGATAGATAGATAGATAGATAGATAGATAGATAGATAGATAGATAGATAATAGATGATAGATATATAGATAGAGAATTATAGTTATAGATATATAAAGATAGTTATAGATATAGATAATTATATAAATATTAGTCAACTCATATCTGTGACCTTTGGAGAACTACTGCAATTTGCAGTAGAGGAAGTGGATCACAGAACTCTGATGATGGGAACAGTGTGGAATTACATCCCTGTTAACTCATAACTTTGAAAATCAATATTAAAGCACTAATAAAATTTTAAAAATTAAATGCCAAACTTTCAATTTATTTCCATATCTCAATCTTCCATATGACTTAAGGTCAATGGGAGAATAGAGATCGTGATAAAATCATTGTCATAGTACACAATCTACTATCTGAGATTTCATTGTACATGCCAGGTAATGACAGTTAGTAACACTGGGAAATGATACATCAGCAGTGATGGTATCTTGGGCATGAAAAGCCTATGGGTTCTTGTGCTTGCTTCACAAACTCTTAGTTCATCTTCAATTCTCTTTCAGGCAATGAGCCTGAAGGTGAATCCCAGAGATGATCTCAGAAGTTGCACCACCAACTTCAGGGCTTTTTTCTCTAGGGCTTCAGTGATCCTGTGGTGTAAAAAAGCTAAAAGAGCCCATTCAGTTGGTCTATCCTCCTAGAGGGATAAAGAATTGGGAAGCTTCCAATGGAGGGGATGGGACACAGAACTCTGGTGGTGGGAACTATATGGAATTGCACCTTTATTATCTTACAAACTTGCTAATCATTATTAAATCACTAATAAAAAATTTTAAGTAGTCCAGGAAAACAAATCTCTACATGATAATCTGGAACAGTCATGCCCACATGTCAGGTAAGGAACCCACTGCTGGTAATGAGCTAAGTGGTAATAACCCCCAATGTACTAAGGACTTGAGTGAGATGAGGGTGACAGTATGTATAAGGACTGTAATGGCTAACTGTGAGAAAAGTTTTGGAATCCCTAACAAAAGAGAAAATGACAGATCGGTTAGCCAGCTAACTAGTCAAGATACAATGTAAATGTCAGAAGGCCTTCAGAGTCAAACGACTTCTTGATTGAGGAAGAAACAGCAAAACTGCCTATGCAGACTGAAGACTGGATGAGACTCTCTAGGAAATACGACTGTTAGGCTACAGTTCTTAGATGAGAACATTCTTATTTATTTGTCTTTGTGTTTCTTTTTCTTTTTGTTTTACCAGAGCACTGCTCAGCTCTGACTTACAGTGGGTGTGGGGGATTGAACGTGGGTCCTCAGAATCTAAGACAGGAAAGTCTTTTTGCATAAACACTATGCTACCTCCTGAGCCCTGAGAGCATTCAGTATCTTAATTAACTATGGATGTATTATAATTAACACATGGATGGACGTATCCATACATCAAAGGGATTGAGTGAAGCGCCATGATGACTACATTTTGGGAGAGATCTTTTGTCTCAGCTGGACCTCTCTTAAAGATAGCAGCTTTTCTGTTTAACCAGGAAATGGGGCATCAAGTGATTCCAAATTCGAAGAGAACAAATTCAATTCCAAATTCTAGGAGACTCACTTAGTATTATGTCTCCTTTGTGGTGGGAGGAAGGATGAGAGTGGCTTTTGTATCTTTGGAGGAAATATCTGCCACACTGTAGAATAGGGATCTGCAAACAAAGGCCAGTAAACCAAATCAAGCCCACAGCCTGCTTTTGTAAATAAAAGTCTTGTTGGAACATAGCCAGGCTCTGGCTTTTCACATTGTCTATGTCTGGCTGCTTTCTCACTGAAAAAGCAGAGTGGGTTATTGCAAAAGAGACTGTGTGCCCCCAAGCCAAAATTATTTCCTATCTGGCCCTTTATTGAAAAAAGTTTGCCAGTCCTCCTGTAGATCATCGTTAACTGCATAAGAACTTGATTTCACAGGATATATACTCATTTCCCTTGCACATATGTATCTTGTCAAGCATCTGATGCTTCTGCCATTTCTGCATCCTACCTACTGTAGGAAAGGAAAAAGTTTCCCTCAACCCTATTTCGTGCTCCTGGCTGGGTCTAAAAATTAAACTGACAGACTGTAAAATTCAACAAGGATGGATTAACAGGGAAAAGTGTACATGTTTATTAAATTTTATATTAACTATGAGGCCTTTCCATTAGAAATGAAGATCCAAAGAAGTGAATAGAACAGCTTTTATGTTTGTTAAATAAAGAAACAATTAAATTTGGAGAGAATTGACAAGAAAAAAAAAGGTGTTTGTGCTAGAGGTAGTAAATTTTGAAGAAATAATTAAAGGATAATTATGGGTTCATTTATCAAGGTTTGTCAGTACAGATCTCTTCACCCTAAGTTCTGATCTGATACAAATAATGCCTTATGCGCTGCAGCGGTATCTCACAGGATTGGGTACCTGCATTGTCATGTATGCATCCACTACTCAAATCCCACTACCTCATGGGAGATGCCATGGTATCAGAGGACGCTCTTTTTCTCTATTTGAACAGAAGAAAACATCTAGGAGCAGTAAATCAAGCATGCAATAGGGGCCCAGTGTCCAAGAAGGAAAAAAAGACCTTCCTTTTTGTGGTACAAGGGAAGGTATGAAATGTTTCAGGGAATTTTGTAAATCAATATTAAATCACTAATGAAATTTAACAAAAAACAAACAGATCCAGCAGAAGAACAGATTGTAGCACAGATCTGAGGACTACATCCATCCCAAGTCAGGAAAGTGTTTTATTGCTCTTTCTTTACCAGGTGAGAGCATGTTGCCTCTTGTGCTCACTTTGATTCAGAAAGATTCCACGTGCCTGCTCAGTTGGAGCATATCCAATGTTGCGTCCCTTAGTTCCAGCAGGATAAAACATCTGAATCAACAGCTGCAATCAGTGTCTTCACCTAATCAAAGTTAGGATAAACCATTGTCACCTTGAGAATATTTTAACTGGCAATTGAACAAATTAAGGCAAAAATACTCTCTCTTCTTCTATCTTTCAGTCTACTGCTTTCTTCCAAAATGCAGGTGTGTGTGTGTGTGTGTGTGTGTGTGTGTGTGTGTGTGTGTGTGAGACTGGTGAATATTAATGACTTCTGTGAGATCTTTTGTCTATAAAGAGCCTTACCTGGGATCAAGAAGTGATGTGGGGTTTCTTTCAATTGCGGAAGATTTCCTTTCCATCTTTGCATCTGGACCAGGGTATATGTGGCAAAGAGATCTAGTGCCCTGTTGTTCTCCTATAAAGGGAACTCAAGTGAAAACTTCAAATTATGTCTTGATCATGAAAGTTCCCCTTATCACACTAAATTTTACTTAAAGCTTACTTATTTATTTATTTATTTATTTGTAAAGAAGAGGAGACATATAATCAGAAAATCTCTATGGAACATATGATGCCAGGGGTTGAACTTGGGACCTCATTCTAGAAAGTCCAATGATTCATCCACTAAAACATCTCCTTGGATTTCCCAATTCATTTTATTTATTTATCTTATTAACTATTTATTTATTAGATCGAGACAGCCAGAAATTGAGAGGAAGGGGGAGAGAGAGACACTTGCAGCACTGCTTCACTATTCGTAAAGCTTCCTCCTGCAGGTGGAGACTGGTGGCTTGAACCCCAGTTCTTGCACATTATAACAATGTGTCCTCAAAGAGGTGCACCACCTACCAGCCCCTGTCCCAGTCCATTTTAAATAGGGAACTGTTACAAAGTTGTCTTGTCAAAGAGAGGCAGGAGAAACAGAAATATGTAATGTCTAATTGTATTCCAGCAATCATGACATGAATGCAAGCACTATGAGAGCATATGCTCTGATATAGTTAAGAAAGCTTCCACAGGAACAACACTTAATCCAAAACTTGAAGGACAAAGAGTTGCACAATCAGCATATGAAAAGCATGTCATTAAACTCATAATTTTATCCCAGTTTGGTATAAAATTATATGTTTATGTATAACTGGAGTATCCCTCTACTCAATTTGGCACACATCATTCAGACTCAGGGACTGATTAAGGGAGTGATTTATATGAAGCTTGTGCATGTACATTCATAGCAAAATGTCTGGAAGGGTGCAAAATACAATGTTCATGGTAGGCTGTTCTGTATGCAGTGATAATTGGGTTTCCCTCATTACACATTTCTCTCCGTGGTTCTTTTACCCACATGCATACACTATTGTTTATTGTAATAAGAGAAAAATGACTCACTCATTTTCTTAGAAGACTGGGACCAGGGAGTTTACTTGTCAAGTAGAGCACTGACATTTCGTATGTAAGACCCTGGTTTAGATCCCTGACACTACCAAGGAGACATAACCAAGGAGAAAGGTAGGAGGAGTGTCATGGATAGTGGAACAGTGCTTTAGTGGGTCAGATCGATGGGCTATACAGTTAATAGTATTTATATACATTTCCCATATGCGGGAACTACTCTCTGCCCTGTTCCAGCTTTCTGGTCCTATTCCCAACTCTGACACCATCTTCCCAAACAATAATCTTAGCCCACCTGCATGTAAGCTGTCAGGCTCAGGCAAAAATTATTAAAGTCAAAGGCCCATTGGAATATACCTAAAATACACTTCCTAGCTTCCTCCAACATGAAGATACCAACTATCATCTGCTATACTTTTACCTTTAGGTTCTTGAATATTGAAAAATGTGTCCTGCTTTATATCTTAATGTTTTTCAGCCACCAAGTTGCAGATGCTACCATGACACCAACCTGACTTCCCTGGGCAGACCTCACCAATGTGTCCTGGAACCTCACCTCCCCAGAACCCTGCCCCACCAGGGAAAGATAGAAACAGGCTAGGGGTATGCAGCAACCTGTCAACACCCATGTCTATCAGAGCAATTACAGAAACCAGATCTCCCACCTGCACCCATAAAGATCTTTGGTCCATACTCCCAGAGGGATAAAGAATAGGGAAGCTTCCATTGGAAGGAATGGGATACAGAACTCTGGTGCTGGGAATTGTATGTAATTGTATCCCTCTTATCCCACAATCTTGTTGGTCACTATTAAACTACTAATAAAATAATTTTTTAATTTCTTTATTGGGGAATTAATGTTTTACATTAGACAGTAAATATAATAGTTTGTACATGCATAACATTTCCCAGTTTTCTATTTAACAATACAACCTCCACTAGGTCCTCTGTCATCCTTTTTGGACCTGTATTCTCCCCACCCACCCACCCCAGAGTCTTTTACTTTGGTTCAATACGCCAATTAAAAAAAAATAAATTTTAAAAATTGTATTGTAGAAAAACGACCTGGATGGAGTAGTGTTAGAGTGAAAGGAAAAAGAGGCCTTACCACCTCTTGCAGAGTCTAATGGTACAGTAATCTTTGCAGCACACTTGTCACAATGGGCTTCCAGAGCTAAACTCTGTAGCCCCGGGAACAATCAGACCTCCCCAGGGTTGCAGCATTTGGGACCTCAGTGCTCAGGACAGCAGCGCAGTACAACAGCTCTCAGTCTGGACAGAGCCTCTGCACTCTGTGTTCCTGATACAATTGGCACTGGCTGCTCCTTATGCCCTATGAGTCCCATGTCCTCATGTTCCCTGGAAGAGATTACCTACAGTGTCTCCAGCTGCCTCCACTACTTGGACCTAGAAGACTAAGGTAGGTTGACGGTACCCCAGAGTTCACTGGCCTCAGGTGAAACAAATGGCCAGACCTAGACTTTAACCATCTTTGTACTGAAAATCATCAGAACATCTTGAACTATTTCCCCAATATTTTGGGTTTGTCAAAACTCTCAGTCATGCTTGGCTGATTAACTCTAAATGCACATGGATTAAAAAGAAGCAGTGGAAAGTAAATGGGATCCTGATGTGTTTCATTCATTCACACCTAATTCACCCAGATGTGGAGGAAGGCAGGGGAAGGGCTGCCAGATGCCCTGTACTCAATCATGGCATCCTCTACCAAAGCAGGAGGCTGGCAGGGACCCTGGGTACCAACAGAATGAAGAAGCCTGGGTTCTTGTCCAAACTTTGCTGGTGCCTTCTCTGTGCCAGGTCCTATATGAGGTACATATGAGGCACTGCAGACACAAAGATGAACTAGGCAAGGTTTCCTGACATCTCAAGATTCATAGTGCAATATTATCAGTGAACAAAACAAGCAAGTGTTGATAACTCCCCCTCAAGAGTGTCAGAGGGCCAACAAGATATCTCTCTTGGATAAAGCACCTGCCTCGTCATGTACAAGACTCATGTCCAAGCCAAGCCCCCAAGGAAGCTACAGAGTTGTGAAGTCTTCTCCCTCTTCCCCTCTGTTTCTGTTTCACTATCTGAAGAAGTTAGCCTGGAATGGTGAAGCCCCAGTGACAGCCACAAAAGAGTGTCAGGAATGCCTAGTGTGTGCAGTAGGACTTCAAGAAGGACAGAGTCAGCTCTGCCCAGAGTACAGAAAGGCAACATTATCAGAGATCAACAATGCACTTACATTAGGATAACATCTGATATTATTACCATTACTCCACAGAAAAGAAAGAAGAGATTTTCTTTTAAAGTAAAATTACTTACCGAAGGTCACACAGTCATTGTAAAAGAAGCAGGGTTTTGGGCAGACAATCTCACCTCTCCAGAGCCATAACCCTCTAGGGAAAGGTAGAAACAGGCTGAGGGTATGGATCAATCTTCCAGTGCCCATGTCCAGCAGAGAAGCAGTTACAAGAAGCAGAACTCCCACTTTCTGCACCACAAAAATAATTTTGGTCCATACTCACAGTGAGGAAGAAATAACAGGGAGAAGATGACTAGAGGGATCTGAGCTATTCCAACAGGACCCAGAGAGAGGAGAGGAAAAAAGGACAGACATTTGGATGTAGTAATAGGTGTATGTGTGACTTGGAGAGGAAGAGAAGATGGGACCATAAGATAAAAGTGGACAAATATAGATAGACAGTTGTAGAAATAATAGTTAACTTTTATCTTCAACCTTAGGAGAATTGCTATAGCTTCCAATGGAGGGAATGGGATACAGAACTTTGGTGGTGGCGATGGTGTGGAGTTGTACCCTGCTTGCTTGTAAATAAATATTGAATCACTAACTAAATTTAAAAAGAAGAAACAGGGTTTGATCAAGATAAGACTGACTCGGAAGCACAATTTTTAACCAATGTGAGGTTATTTTTGTGAATTAAGTCTTACATGGTGGGTAGTTGTTTATGAGGCAGAGGAAAAGAACCAGGAACTTATTCATTTCAAGAAGGAGCTACAAGACAAAGATGTGGAGAATGTATTTCTTACCTTAAGTTTACCAGTGACCTGCCATGTGATTTGGGGCAAACTACTTTTGAGATATCGTGCTTGCCTCCTGCTCTTGGCATGTTGCCTTTCAAAACTCTGGCTGCATATTGGACTCTAGTGTTAGTCCTATCCATCACCTAAGTAACTTTAACTCAGGATATTTGTAAAAAAACCTTTTTGTATAACCATTATGCTATTATGCTATCTCCCCCATTTGTGGTAAAAAAAAAAAAAATCTAGTTGTGTGTGTGTGTGTGTGTAATTGAATTGTCTCCTTATAATCATGAAAACTAAAATAGGGAGACATCTATACATCATTTAATGCTGAATGTCCTATATATTTTGTCTTCTTTAACACACGTGAGCATCTTATGGAGAAGGTACTGTGTCAACCTGCAGGTTACAGGGGAGGAAAATGAAATCTGAAGAATTTGCCAGTTCCCCAAGATCATATAGCCAGTAGATGGTATTATTGACATTCAAGCTCATGAGATCAGGTCCCATATGGTATATACTCTTGATTCCTAACCCACATCATCTATACATTATCTAATTCATCTCCCCCTCCAGAACTCAACATGGAGCCTAGAATACAGGAAGAGTGCCATGGCTAGATCTCATCGCTCTAGAGTCAATTTTTCTATTACAAGAACTTCTTATATCTATTCTACAGAACCACTTCTTCTTCTAGCGTTTGCCCTTCTTCCGTAGCCAGTCAACAGCGTCAGGTTGAAAGCTGTCAGGAGCTGCTTGTTGCTGGCTTTGAAAGTGACTGGGATCCATGTGGATTCAGTCGGCTAGGAAGGATCGTCAGTTTCCCCAATGAATGGGTACTCACGGGATGCACCACGAGAAGGTCGATCCAATGCATCCCACAGAACCACTAATAATGTCTCATTCAAAAATTAAGCATCCAGGTCTTTAATTGGGAAATAGGTAATAAACGGGATGGATTTATAGTTTAAATTACACCTGAAGTCACAGTTTATCCATGCCTGTCAAAACAAACCTCTTTTCCAGCTAGTTGGGTGTATTTCACAAACAGCTCTTAATGAAAAGTTTTCTTGTCTTTGGTCCCCCTAGTGGAGAGGAAAGGAATAGTAATACATGTCTCACTGGTGTGTTAATTGTTCAATGGAGCCTTATGAAATAAAACTGCCCCACTAGGGAAAGAGCTGGGAGTATAGATCAATCGGTCAATGCCCCTGTTCAGCGGGGAAGCAATTAAAGAAGCCAGACCTTCCACCTTCTGCACCCCATAACGACCCTGGGTCCATATTACCAAAGGGTTAAAGAATAGGTAAGCTATCAGGGGGAGGGGTGGCATACGGAGTTTTCATGGTGGGAATTATGTGGAGTTGTACCCCTCTTATCCTATGGTCTTGTCAGTTTTTCCATTTTATAAATACAAATTTTAAAAATAATAATAATTTGGAATGGTATCGATTTAGACACCATGGATCACTAAACAGGAGAGAAGTTAAATAAGTTATTCTGTCTCAGTGGCTTTCAACTTTCTCATTTCTCAAATAAAGATGAAAATGCCATTATGAATGGCAACTGGTAGGCAGCTACCCATACACAAAGCACTGGATAGACTACTTCATTTCTGTGATTTATAATACATAGAATAAGCATCTCTATCTTGTACATATATAATATAATTTATAATTATACAATATGACATAATAAGAACATAGTATTTGTGATTTGAATGTAAATATGTCATTTATATCTTATATATTATGTCATAGATAACATACTTAATAAATAAATCATTGATAGATAAGTAAATAGATACAGACAGATCGGCAGGCAGATAGATACACAGAATATACAATATAGATTTCAAGGGGCCAGGTGGTGGTGCGCCTGGTTAAGTGCACACATTATAGTGTGCAAGGACCTGGTTTCAAACCCCTGGTCCCTACCTACAGAGGGAAAAGTTTCATGAGTGGTGAAGCAAGGCTACAGCTATCTCTCTGTCTCTTTCCCTCTCTATATATCCCACTCCCCCCTCAATTTCTCTCTGTAGCTATCCAATAATTAATAAATAAATAAAGATAATTGTATTAATGATTTAATAATGATCAACAAGATTGTGGGATAATATGGGTACAATTCCATGCAATTCCCACCACCAGAGTTCTCTATATCCCACCTCCACCATTGGAAGTTTCCCTATTCTTTACCTTTCTGAGAGTATGGACCAAAGATATTCATGGGATGCAGAAGGTGGAGGGTCTGGCTTCTGTAATTGCTTCTTTTCTGGACATGGGTGTTGGCAGGTAGATCCATACCCCCAGCCTATTTCTGTCTTTCTCTAGTGGGGTAGGACTCTGGAAAGATGAGGTTCCAGGACACATTAGTGAGGTTGTCTGTCCAGCGAAGTCAGGTTGGTGTCATGGTAGCATCTGCAACTTGATGGTTTAAAAAAAAAATAACAATATAATTTTATATACATTGGAACTTTATTCACAGAGCTCTAATTTACTATCCCACTTCTCACTTTTAGCTTCTTCAAATGTACAAAGCACAAAATCCTTGTTTGACCTTCTATGTTTTAGAATCAGCATAGACAGAATAGAGGTTCTGGGCATGGAAGTTTGAACCTCCAGCCTCCACCATAAAATTCTATGCTGTCTCCCCAGCCCACCAAGCCTCATTATTCATGCCTGCTTTTTGTGATATATCACAGGAACTTCATTGGTTGACATCAGCCTACAAGCTTAGTATGTCAACCTACAGAGCGTAATACGAATTTATGCAAACCCACAAGGGATTGTGGGTGGATCAAACTCAGGCAGCCAGAAATTCAGGTCTTTTTGACCCTAGCTTCTCCTGCTCACACACATCCCATCTCAGCTAACCAGGGCCTGCCATGCTGCTCCTAACTAGAGGAACTGAACACATGTAACTGAGCTAGCCAGTAAACTCTCAAGACTCCCCTCAACAGCCTATAACCCTGTAACAGCCTATAACAGCCTATAACCCCCTCAACAGCCTATAACCCTGCCAAAATTTTCTTATCTCATAGGGATGAAATTTTGGCAACTAACTGATGGTATTATGGGCCTAGATTATTCTTACCCTTGCCAATAATTGCTTATCTTGCTACCATAATAAATCATTGATTATTTAAACCTACATACAGCCATGCTACAGCCAAGTCCTTTTATGTTTAATCACAACACCTGTTCTTTTCCTCCTTTTATTACTTTTTTATTTTAATTTTATTAGTGGCTTAATGCTGATTTATAAAATTATGACAGGGGTATAATTCTACACTGTTCCCATTACCAGAGTTCTGTATCCAAAGTCCCTCCATTGAAAGGTCCTGTAGTTCTCCCAAGATCACAGATATGGGTTGACTATTATTTCTATAAATATCTGTCAATATTTATATATATTTGCTCTTTTTTCCCCACCATGCTATCTTCTCTTCCCTTGTAAGTCACACCTACACATATGCTACCTCCAACTGTCCTTTTATTCTTTTCTCTCTCCAGGTCCTGATGTAGTTGTCAGTTCCGAGCTCTCTGGTCATCTTCCCCCTATCAATTCTCCCTCATTGGGAGTATAGACCAAAATTATTTTTGAGGTGCAGTAGGTGGGAGTCCTAGTTTCTATAATTGCTTCTCTACTTGACAGGGGCATTAGCAGGTAGATCCATACAGCAGTCTGATTCTTTTTTTTTTTAATTTCTTTATTGGGGGATTAATGTTTTACATTTGACAATAAATACAATAGTTTGTACATGCATAACATTTCTCAGTTTCCACATAACAATACAACCCCCACTAGGTTCTCTGTCATCCTTTTTGGACCTGTACTCTCTCCTCCCACCCACCCACCCCAGAGTCTTTTACTTTGGTGCAATACACCAACTCCAGTTCAAGTTCCACTTGTGTTTTCTCTTCTGATCTTGTTTTTCAACTTCGACCTGAGAGTGAGATCATCCCATATTCATCCTACTGTTTCTGACTTATTTCGCTTAACATGATTTCTTCAAGCTCCATTCAAGATAGACTGAAAACGGTAAAGTCATCATTTTTAATAGCTTAGTATTTCATTGTGTGTATATATACTACAACTTGCTCAGCCACTCATCTGTTGTTGGACACCTGGATTGCTTCCAGGTTTTGGCTATTACAAATTATGCTGCTAAGAGCATAGGTATAAACAAATCTTTTTGAATGGGTGTGTTGAGTTACTTAGGATATATCCCCAGGAGAGGAATTTCAGGATCATAGGGTAAGTCCATTTCTAGCCTTTTGAAAGTTCTCCAGACTGCTCTCCACAGGGGTTGGACCAATTTACATTCCCAGCAGCAGTGCAGGAGGGTTCCTTTGACCCCACAACCTCTCCAGCATTTGTTGCTGCTACCTTTTCTGATGTATGACATTCTCACAGGAGTGAAGTGGTGTCTCATTGTTGTCTTTATTTGCATTTCTTTTACAGTCAAAGACTTGGAACATTTTTTTCATGTGTTTCTCGGCCTTTTGGACCTCTTTTGTGGTGAATATACTGTCCATGTGCTCTTCCCATTTTTGTATAGGGTCATTTGTTTTCTTGTTATTGAGTTTGGCATGCTCTTTATATTTTTTGGTTATTAAACTCTTGTCTGATGTATGGCATGTAAAGATCTCCCATTCTGAGAGAGGTCTCTTTGGGTAGTGGTTTATTTTCCTGTGCAGAAGCTTTTTAGTTTGATGTGGTCCCATAGGTTTATAGTTGCCTTAGTCTTCTTTATAATTGGATTCATTTCATTGAAGATGTCTTTAAAATTTATGTGGAAAGGAGTTCTACCAATATTATCCTCCAAGTATGTGATAGTTTCTGGTCTAACATCCAAGTCCTTGATCCACTTAGAATTTACTTTTGTGTCTGGTGAAATAGAGTGATTCAGTTTCATCCTTCTGCAAGTTTCAACCCATTATTTCCAACACCGTTTGTTGAAGAGACTCATCTTTCTGCATTTAATAGTCTGGGCACCTTTGTCAAAAATTAGATGTCAATAGGTGTGGGGGCTTACTTCTGGGCTCTCAATTCTATTCCACTGGTCAGTGTGTCTATTCATGTTCCAGTACCAAGCAGTTTTGATGACAATGGCCCTATAATACAATTTGACATCTGGGAATGTGATGCCTCTAGTTCTGTTCTTTCTTCTCAAGATTTTTTGGGCAATTCTAGGTCTTTTATGGTTCCAGATAAACACTTGTAGCATTTGTTCTATTCTCCTAAAAAATGTGGTTAGAATCTTGATGGGGACAGCATTAAATTTGTAGATGGCTCTGGGTAGTATATTCATTTTGATGATGTTAATTCTTCCAACCCATAAACATGGAATATTTTTCCACTTCTCTGTGTCCTTTTCAATTTCCTTGAGTAGTGACTCATAATTTGAGGTCTTTCACTTCTTTGGTTAGGTTTATTCCTAGATATTTTATCGTTTTTGTTGCTATAGTAAAAGGAGTTGGTTTCTGGATTTCGTATTCTTCTAACTTAGTGTTTGCACTGAGGAATGCCACTGATTTTGAATGTTAATTTTGTAGCCTGACACCTTACTGTATTGCCTGACGATTTTCAATAGCTTCTTGTTGGATTCCGTAGCTTTTTCTATGTATACTTTCATGTCATCTGCAAATAGGGGAAGTTCAACTTCTTCTCTTCCAATCTGTATCCTTTTAATTCTTTGTTCTTGCCTGATTTCTATGGCAAGAACTTCCAACACTATGTTGAATAGTAATGGTGATAGTGGGCAGCCCTGTCTAGTACCTGATCTGAGTGGAAATGCTTCCAGTTTTTCACCATTGAGTATGATGTTGGCTGTAGGTTTGCTATATATAAACTCCACTATCTTCAGGAATTTTCCATCTACTCACATTTTTTGTAGTGTTTTGAGCATGAATGGGTGTTGTGTTTTGTCAAAGGCTTTCTCTGCATCTATTGATATAACCATGTGGTTTTTGGTCTTTCTTTTATTGATGTGGTGGATCACATTGCTTGATTTACGTATATTAAACCAACCTTGCATGCCTGGGATAAACCCCACTTGGTCATGATGAACAATCTTTTTAATATACTGCTGTATCCTGTTGGCTAGAATTTTGTTCAATATTTTAACATCTATGTTCATCAGAGATATTGGTCTGTAGTTTTCTTTTTTGGTTGTGTCCCTGTCTGATTTTCGTATCAGAGTGATGTTGGCTTCATAGAGCTGGCAGGGAGTATTCCTGTGTCTTCAATCTACTGGAAAACTTCTAAAAGTAGAGGGATTAGTTCTTCTTTGAAGGTTTTGTAGAATTCATTTGTAAAACCATCTGGTCCAGGACTTTTATTCTTGGGAAGATTTTTGATAACTGTTTCAGTTTTGCTGGCTGTGATGGGCATGTTCATATTATCTAGTTCCTCTTTATTTAATTTTGGAAGTTCATAGGTATCTAAGAAATCATCCATTTCTTCCAGGTTTTCTAGCTTGGTGGTATATAGTTGTTCATAGAAGCCTAGCGTGATATGTTGAATTTCTGAGGTGACTGTTGTGATACTTCCTCTTTCATTTTTGAACCAATTTACTTGAGTCTTCTCCCTTTTTTGTTTTGTGAATCTGGATAAAGGATGTCGATTTTGTTCACTCTTTTGAAAAAACCAACATTTACCCTTGTTGGTCTTTTGTATGGTTTTCTTATTCTCAATGTTATTTATTTCTGCCCTAACTTTAGTGATTTCTGTCCTTCTGGTTGCTTTAGGGTTCCTTTGTTGTTCTTCTTCTAGGTCTTTAAGATGTGCAATCAGGCTGTTTATTTGTGCTTTTTCTTGTTTCCTAATGTGTGCTTGTATGGCTATGAACTTCCCTTTCCCTCTCAGTACTGCCCTAGCTGTGTCCCAAATATTTTGATAGTTTGTGTCTTCATTTTCATTGAACTCTCAAAACATTTTGATTTCTTCCTTTATTTCCTCTTTGACCTACTAGTTGTTAACTAGTGTACTGTTGAGCGTCCACATTTTGGGACGATTACTAATCTTTTGTTGATTGTTAAGTGTTAGTTTAATTCCACTTCTTCTTCTAGTGTTTGCCCTTCTTCCATAGCCAGTCAACAGCGTCAGGTTGAGCCTGATGTAAAGTTTCGAGACCTCCTTTGAATCTGGAGAGGTGGCAGTCGTTGAATATGTGGGTCATAGTCTGTCTGTAGCCGCAGGGGCAGTTCGGGTCGTCTCTGGCTCCCCAGCGATGGAACATAGCGGCGCACCGGCCATGGCCTGTTCGATAGCGATTTGAGGAGGGCCCAATCATAACGTGCTAGGGCAAAGCCGGGTTGACACTTGCAGGGGTCTGTGATGAGGTGTTTGTTCTTTACCTCAGCTGACTGCCAACTCTGTTTCCAAGAGACTGGAACAGAGAAGTTCAGTGTAGGCATAGGGGACCAGATTGGGTGACGAGACGTCAAGCGTTGGACAGGGAGGGCGAAGATATCCACGTATATTGGCAGGTCCGGTCGAGCGTAGACATGGGAAATGAACTTAGATGATGCCGCATCCCGACGAATATCTGGCAGGGCGATGTTGCTAAGAACTGGCAGCCATGGAACCGGGGTGGAACGGATGGTTCCAGAAATTATCCTCATGGAGGAATATAATTTGGAATCGACCAAGTGGACATGGGGGCTACGGAACCATACTGGGGCACAGTATTCTGCAGTGGAATAGCATAATGCCAGAGATGATGATCGTAGTGTGGAAGCGCTCGCGCCCCATGAGGAGCTGGCCAGTCTTGCAATGATGTTATTCCTCGCGCCCACCTTTGCTGCAGTTTTTATGAGATGTTCGTGAAATGACAGAGTGCGATCGAGAGTAACGCCAAGATAGACTGGCTGGGCTTCTTGCCAGATTCTCGTATTGCCAAGCTGCACATTAAGCTCGCGCGAGGCCGAGGCATGGTGTAGATGGAAAACAGATGATACCATTTTTGCAGTGCTAGGGATTAGTCGCCATTTTTTACAGTAATTAGATATCAGAGACATGTCTTTCGTGAGTGTTTCCTTGAGGATGTCGAACTTGGATGCCTGAGTTGCACAGCAGATGTCATCGGCGTAGACGAACTTCCTGGAAGAAGTTTCTGGGAGGTCATTGATGTAAATATTAAATAGTGTAGGAGCCAGAACAGAGCCCTGGGGGAGGCCACTTGAGACAAGTCTCCATCTGCTAGACTTGTCACCCAGATGCACCCGGAATCTTCTGTTTTGGAGAATTCCACTGTGGTCTGAGAAGATGCTTGGGATGATTTCAATGCTTTTGAGTTTGCTGATGCTATCTTTGTGGACTAACATATGGTCTGTCCTTGAGAATGACTCATGTGGACTTGAGTAAAATGTGTATTCCAGTTTCTTGGGATGAATGACTCTGAAAATGTCCAGTAGTTGTAGTTTATCTCCTCATTTAGCTCCCTCATTTCTTTACTGATATTCTGCCTGGATGATCTGTTAAGTTGAGATAGTGGGGTGTTAAAGTCCCCTACTATGATTGTTAATATATGGCTGTTAATATATTGCTGTGGCTCTTTCAGTAGGTGTTTTTAGAAGTATTTAGATGTTTTAGAAGTTTTTAGAAGTATTTAGATGACTTCTCATTGGGTGCATATATGTTAATAATTCTTAAGTCCTCTTGATTGACTGATCCTCTGAGCAATAAGTAGTGTCCATCCCTCTTTTTTTATTTTATTTATTTTAAAGTCTATTGTGTCAGATTTAAGAATAGCTTTTCCTGCCGTTTTTTGTAGGCCATTTGCTTGTATGATAGTTTTCCATCCTTTCACTTTGAGTCTGTGTTTGTCTTGTTGAGTTAGGTGGGTTTCCTGTAGACAGCATATTCTGGGTTGTCTTTTCTGACCCATCTTCCTACCCTGTGCCTTTTAATAGGTGAACTCAGGCCACTGAAATTTATTGATATCATAGATTGAAGATATTTTAACACCATTCTTGTAGATTTTTAAACTGTTCTGATATATGGCATAATTATAGTGGTCTGACTTTATAGGAAACCTTTCCAAACTTCTTTCAGGGCAGGCTTGGTGATAGGTGATTCCTTCAACTCTTTCTTGTCTGAGAAGGTTGTTATGCCTCCATCTAGTCTGAATGGAAGTCTAACAGGATACAGTAGTCTTGGTTGAAAGCTTTTCTCATTGAGCACTCGATAGATATCTTGCCATTCTCTTCTGGCCTATAGTGTTTGTATGGAGAAGTCTGCTGCTAATCTTATGGATTTCCTCTGTGGGTGACTCTTTGTTTTTCTCTTGCAGCCTTCAGGATCCTTTCTTTATCCTTATTCCTTTCCATTCTAAATATTATGTGTCTTGGTGTCTTTAAGTCTGGGTTAATTCTGTTTGGGACCCTCTGTGTCAGACTCTTCAGTGGGGAGGCCTCGTCCTGGGCACAAACTTCAGGCTTACCTACTCTGTTGCACACCAGATGCGGGAGCCTGGAAGGAATGTTCTGGGGCAGCAGGAGTGAGCAGACTGAATCTTTCTCTGTGTAACAAGAGACACCACCAGAGGTCACCAGAGGAATGTTTCATGCACAAAATCTGTTTATTGAACAGCATAGCAGAGTTTATAAGGGGTCACAGGAGGCAGTGACATGTGTATACCATATATGGTAGGGAGATAAAGGGTCTGGGGAAGGATCAGGTCTTTTCCAGTAATTGTTGAGAAGAGGCTTAATCAGTTAAAGGAACAAGAAAGCAAGGTTATCAGTAACCAGCAGCGAGGGGGGGGGTCCTGAAGGCAGAGAGAAGATAGATCAGATATGATCAAAGGAATGGAATGGGTGGGGAAGTAGGGACAGGACTTTCAGGCAAAACAATGATTATGTAGATAATAAGGGAGTGGGATATTGTGAGGCAGGGAGGCTGACAGAGGGAACTTTTCCCTGGTGGTCATTTTCTTCCATGCTTGATCTCAAGTAGAGAGAGACTGACAGAAAGGTCATGCCATCCAGGCTCCAAATTTTCAATAGGAGGTCCCACACCATGTTCAACCATATCCTCACAATTTCCCTACAGTTCTGGGATCCTTGAACTTTCATGTCTTTTATGTTGTCTAGACTAGAGAAGTTCTCAGCTATTATGTCCTGAAGAATGCTTTCTTCCCCTCCCTCTTTTTCTTCCTCTGGTAAGCCAATAATGTATATATTATTTTATTTGAAGTCATATATTATTTTATTTGTATTCATATATTATTTTATTTGAAATCATCTCTGTTGTTGTTTTCAGTATCTCTTGATCTCTTTTTGAGATCTACTTCTTTTTTAGTTGTCTCTAATTTGTCCTCGATCTTGCTAATTCTGTCTTCCATCTCATTTATTCTATTCTCTCTCCCCTCTACTGTTTTCTGGAATTCATCTATTTTGTTACTTTGTTCTGTTACTGTTTTAGATTGTTCAGCTAGTTGTGTTCTTAGCTCAGCTATTTCAGCTTTCAGTTCTCTAATAACCTTGAGATAATTAGTGTTTTCTTCCAGAGTCTTATTTGTTGTTTCTGCATTTCTGATGACAAGTCTTTCAAATTCTTTACTCACTCCTGTGAATATTTCCTTAACTAGTGTTTGGATATTGACCTCACTATTTTGTGGTTCAAGCTTTGGGGGACTTTTAGCTGGACTCTTGTCCTGGGTCATTTCTCTAATATTTCTTCTTGTTGGCTTAACCATTCTATATAGTTGTTCTTTTTTTTTTTCCCTCCAGGGTTATTACTGGGGCTCGATGCCTGCACTACGAATCCGCTGCTCCTGGAGACCATTTTTTCCCTTTTGTTGCCCTTCCTTTTTGTTTATTGGTGTTGTTGTTACTAATATTGTTGTCCTTGTTGTTGGATAGGACAGGGAGAAAAGGAGAGAGGAGGGGAAGACAGAAAGTGGAAGAGAAAGACAGACACCTGCAGACCTGCTTCACTGCCTGTGAAGTGACTCCCCTGCAGGTAGGGAGTCAGGGTCTTGAACTGGGATCCTTATGCTGGTCCTTGCACTTTGTGCCACATGCACTTAACCCATTGCGCTACCACCCAGCCCCCTCTATATAGTATTTTATTTTATTTTATTATTGTGATTGTTGTTATTGTTGCTGTTGTTAATGTCATTATTGTTGGATAGGACAGAGAGAAATGGATAGAGGAGAAGTCAGAGAGGGGGAGAGAAAGATAGACACCTGCAGACCTGCTTCACCGCCTGTGAAGTGACTCCCCTGCAGGTGGGGAGCCGGGGGCTGGAACTGGGAGTCTTACACTGATCTTTGCACTTCATACCACGTGCACTTTACCCACTGCACTACCACCCGACTCCCTCTATATAGTATTTTATAAATTCCCTCTCTCAGGACTTTTCAAATTACTGATCACTCTTGTCTGGATTGACTTGTGTCTAAGTAAGGTACTTAAAGAGTTCACAGTTGTGGGAATTAACAGTTGTTTCAATATTATTTCAATCCCTGAGTTGGAGCACAGTAGATGTTAAAGCCTCTTTTGTTCTTTTTCTTCCCTGTAGGCTATGGGAGCCTCAGGGTTTTTAAACTATAAGTAGGCTTCTTAGTTTAATCATTCATTCCTGACCAAGAGATAAATCTGGGTAGGGGAGAGATAGCACAGTGGTTATGCAAAGAGAATCTCACACCTCAAGGATCCAAATTTCCGGGCTCAATTCAGCTTCTGCCAGGCAGCACTGCTGGGCCCTGTGAGTTTCTAAACAGGTCCTGTTTAAAGTCTGTAGTTTCTGAGGCAATTATTCACCATGTTCTCATCACGAGAACAATGTGGAAAGGCTCCCACTATACAGCCCCACTGCTAGACCACTGAGGTGTAGATCTTCTCCTGAGTTTCCAGGTCAGGTCTCTGTTCCCTGAAGTTAGCACAGGACCTCTCCCCCTGCTGCTCCAGCTTTTGAATGCAGTAGCAATGGAGATTCACAGTTGTATTTGGTGAGTCTTAGGGGAGTCCTCTCTTCCCTTCAGCAGTATTTTTGTAGATAAAACAGACTAGGGGTGGTACCTCAACTGGTAAACTGATGGACTGTTATCAGCTGCTCAGTTTCTCCTTAGGCTCCTCTCTGTCCACAAGCCACACGTGCTTGCACTTTCTGTTGATTTGGTGGGTTCCTGAAGTTGTTCTAGTCCCGTCTTGTTGTGGTCCCAGATGATCTTCTTTGGTATTCCTAGTTGACCTGGGAGAGGAGATGAGAGAAACATAGCTGCTGCTGCTCCATAGCCCTGCCCCTGGAAGTCTCCTGATTCTTTCTTTAAGTGTTTTAATTATGATGAACAAGATTATAAGATAACAGGGGTATAATTCCTACCATCAGATTTCCATTTTCCATCTCCTCCACTGGAAGCTTCCCTATACTTTATCCTTCTGGGAATATAGACCAAAGTTCTCTATGGGCTGCAGAAAATGGAAGGTCCACCTTCCACCTTCTGCACCTCATAATGATCCTAGGTCCATACTCCCAGAGAGGTAAAGAATAGGAAACCTTCTAATGGAGGAGATGAGATATGGAACTCCAGTGGTGGGAAATGTGTGGAATTTTACTCCTCTTATCCCATTGCTTTGTTTATATTTTCTATTTTTAAAAAATAAAATAAAAAAGTAAATAAAAGAATTGCTTCTCTGCTGGACATGAACGTGGCAGGTTGATACATACCCCCAACCTGTTTTTATGTTTCTCTAGTGGGGCAGAGCTCTGGAGAGGTTGAAACTTCAGGACACATTGGTGAGGTTATCCATCCAGAACAGTAAGGGTGGATTCATGGTAGCATCTGCAACTTGATGGCTGAAAAATGGTAAGATACAAAGCAGGACAAATTGTTTAATAAGCAGGAACCCAAAGGTAGAAAAAGAGCAGATGAAACTAGGGGTCTTCATGTGAGACAGAGCTAGGCAGTATAATTTACGTCTGTTCCAAGAAGCCCATGACTTTAATAATTTTTGCCTGAAACTAATAGTTAACATGCAGGTAGACTACAAATATTGCCTGGGAAGATGGTGTCTGTCTCCCAGCCTATTTATATCTTTCCCTAGTGGGGTTGGGCTCTGAAGAGAGGTTCTAGGATACATTGGTGAGGCCATCTACCCAGGAAGTCATGATGGAGTCCTGATAGCAGTTGTGACTTGGTGACAGAGAGGCGGTAAAGAACAGGAAAGCTATCAGGGATACAGAGTTCTGATGGTGGGAATTGTGTGGAGTTGTACCCCCCTTATGGTGTTGTCAATGTTTCCTTTTTATAAATAAAAAATTAAAACACAAAAGAAAACAATGCCTGCTCATTTCTACCTTCCCATGTGGCTTTTTGCCTGGATAGCTTCTACTGGTTGGTCTTCTCAACCTTCTCCTAAAGTCACTCTTTAAGAGAGCTTCCCCTCATACTTAAACCCAACCCCTTGGCACCACAAAAGCTCATGGCACCTGGAATTCTTTAATATTATACTCAATAAGCTTGAGCATTGACCAAGTCATTGCATCTTTGCCAGTCAAAGATATTCTATTGTGCAAAGATCTTATATTGTTCAGTATTGATCTCCAGCAACCCACAGTGTCTGGCACACAGCCCATGTTCAATAGAATTATAGCTATTGAGTTAATGTGTAAATAAAAATATGATGGGGACCAGATGGTGGTGCACCAGGTTAAGTGCACATAGTACAGAGTGTAAGGACCTGTGCAAGGGTCCAGGTTCAAGCCCCTGGGTCCCCACCTGCAGGGAATTACTTCACAAGCAGTGAAGCAGGTCTGCAGGTGTCTATCTTTCTCACCCTCTCTAATCTCCTTCTCCCCTCTCAATTGTTCTCTATCCTATCAAAAAAAAAATTAATTGACCATAGGAGCAGTGGATTCATAATACTGGCACTAAGCCTCAGTGATAACCCTAGAGGAAAATAAAAATAAAAAGCAAATAAAAATTTCATAAACAGAAACTCAGTGTTTACTGAGTATTAATACCACTACATTCTTGGTCTACTACTTTCTTGCAAAAATGGCTTATGAGAAGAATGGATACTCAAAATGACCCTACAAAATAGCTATTGACCTATGATAGGTAAAGTACTTACTTACTTTCATAAAAGGAAATCATCAAGATAGTGACCATTCTTGTCTTAAAGTCAAAGGAGAAGTAGAATCTTGGTTTCTGAACCCTAACCCCATACTTCTAAGCATAAGGACAATATTTATGAACCTCACTCCCATAGGACCTAAATTATCCAGGAGATGCATCATGAGAAACTTGTCCATGGCTGTACCAGGCCTGCTGTCATGACCACCAAGACTGCCTTATTGGAGGGTGCAGGAAGTCTGCAGCTTCCACTCCTGACCAGAGCAGAGACAGAGTGGATCACTGCCAAAAGTCTTGTGCAGATTCATCATTTTGAATCCTCATGCTTAACATATGTTTTCAATCTCACACAAAACAAGGCTTTCTGGTTCCTATTACCTTTGTTTCATTTTAAAATATAATGTTTTCTGTAGCCTGGGGAAGGAAGGGGAAAAATTAGTGAGCCAGTGAATGTCAACTTGTGTGCTTTTTAGGTTTCTAGAAGAGGGGGTGACAAAGCCAAGAAATCAGTGAAGACAGGCTTGCTCAGGACACCATCAGGGGGACCACTGATGGCCCTACCATGTATTGACCACCTACTCTGTGGCGCTGATACATGGGACAGAAGGTAAATGGCCACTTTGATCTAATAATTTGCAATTGAATTAAGCAGATAAACTGGCTCACAGCATCATAATGAAAGACAGATCTGGAAAGAAAAGAGGAGGAAGCAGTAGGGGATAAAAGAAGGGGAAAGAGACAATAAATGAGGAAAGAATGGCTAAGAGAGAAGGGAGGAAGTGACACATAAGGGCATTGTAGGAGTATGGAGGAAATATGACTTCCTCTGTACTCAGTACTATGCTGTGTACCTTACCTCTTGTGTTTGGTTTACTCCTCATTTAAGAGGAGTAAAATAAAAGCACACTTTTCTTTTACTGCTAAGAGAAAGAAAAGTGTTAAGAAGAAAAAAAAAAAACGTTAAGAAAAACACACTTACCATTTACAAGTGAGAGTACAGAGGCTTAGACCATACCCAAGGTCTGGCAGAACACTTTGGAAGTGTTACACTAACTCCTCATCTGACTTCCTTACATAGAACTCCTATCAGTACTCTAGCTTTGCAGTGCAGACAGGACCCTGCTCCCCACAGAACACTGGGGGAGGGAGACTCAGAGCCCCCCCCCCACTAGTCCTCAACTCCTTGAACACCTCCCACAGCCAGAGAAGGCTAAAACCTATGGACCCCTGAGGTCATCTAATCCAAACTGCAGGAGGAGAAACTAAAATACAGAAACAGGTGGAAGCAGCCAGGATTTTTTTTTTCTTGCAAAGGTGGGAGCGGGTGGATTTCCTGGGTGACTGACTGGGACACAATCGTTCCCTACAGGTCCTGCAGGAAGTCAACGATGCCAATAGTCATGGCATTTAATTGTTTCCACACCATGGAAGACTGCAA
Organism: Erinaceus europaeus; assembly: GCF_950295315.1. Taxonomy (NCBI): domain Eukaryota; kingdom Metazoa; phylum Chordata; class Mammalia; order Eulipotyphla; family Erinaceidae; genus Erinaceus; species Erinaceus europaeus. The sequence continues at coordinate 74,035,959 of NC_080174.1, read as the reverse complement.
TCTGCCCTCCTTGTTGTCCCATTTTTGGCTGAAGCCTTCCCAGGTCGGCTGAGCAGAAAGGTTTGTTTTGGCAGAAAGCTGGATGCTGTCCAGCTCGATAATCACCCGTGTTAACACACCATTATGCGTGTCGTTAACAGACTTGGCAAATGGGACTTTATTTTTCTCCTTTACATTTTTCTTTTGATTTTAAAAAAAAATGGAAAAATAAAATATGGCTCCCATGTGTAATCGCTGAAAGGTCAGCCACACAGGTGCATGCTGACTCTGGCCAGAAAAATAAATAAATAAAAGTAGATTTCAATAAAAAGTTGACATTTCTGCCCAGAAAGTATCTCACAACTTTGTCTTAGAAGGACTCTATTTCTGTCTTCAAAAATGAGGCTCATTGCTCATGACTGGACTCGCTAGCAAACCCTCTATACCAGGCTAGCTGATGAAATGGAAAAGACGAGAACTATGGAGACAAAGAGACTTCAGATGAAAGACTGGCTTCATCACTTCTTGGTTTGTGGGAACGGAACTGGATCAAGTCATGTAACATCTCTAAACCTCAGTTATGCCATCTGAAAAAAAAAATAAGAGCAATAATGCGATATCATATATTCTCCCTTAATTCCATTTATGCCATGTTCAGAAACTCATCTATTTTTTTGAAAGATGGAAAGATATTTAAATAAAAGCATGTGACTATTGTTTAGCAGGTTCTGTTTGAAGCCTGAGAATATAGGAATAACCAAACACATGTCTTAACCTTTTCAAAGCTTGCAAGTTCATGGGTGAGCTGGATTTAAAGAAAAAAAAACCTTGGAACTTCTGGAAGGCGTGGCCATGGAGTAAAGACAGACAGAGCAGACTCTCCCCCAAAACAATAAACACTTACAATTAGCAATCTTAAAAAACCTCACCAATTACAACTGAGACATCCACAGAAGCACTGCAGCCTCAGGCAGGTGTGTGGTTAGGGCAAGAAAGGGTGCAGTGTAGGATTGAAACCAAACACACAGATGTTAAGAGTCCTGGAAGAGTATGGTGCCATTTTCCCCTATACATGCAGCCATGTAGTGCTGGCTGAGAGAAAGGAGAATTTGTGAGCTTTGAATCCATGACCTCGGAGGTATTAGCCTACTGAACACAGGACAATTCTGACAAAAAGCAGTCTGTTCTGTCACCAAACTAAGGCAGACACACATAAAGGAAATTTGTGGCAGCTGGCACCTAAATGGTTAATTGAACCCTGCTTTTCTGAACACGGCAGCTGTGGGAACAGCAATCCCCAAAGGCTTGGTTTCAGACATAAATCATTCAGAGAAACCATATATACACACCATACAGCTCAAGGAAATAACAAGAAACATAACCCCAGCCCCCACACCACAACCCAGCCTATAAATATAGGGAAGGCCAGTGATCACAACAATAGCACCACCTTCTAGCCAGCAATAACCAGTACAACAAATGCATAAACAGAAATATTGCAAAAACAAACTTCCAGATATGAAAAACAGACAGAAATGAAACAGAAGATCTTTAAGAAATTATAGACATAGAGGGACTATCTGAGAAAGATTAAAGAAAGCTCATTAGGAGGACTATCCAAGAATCTAAGCCTAGTATGGAGAAAAATATTCAAGAGTTTAAATAATATTTCACTAAGGAGTTAGGAGACAAAAAAGAGTTTACAAAAAAGTTCTCTAAGAGATTATAAAACATCAAAGAACTTACAGAGTCCACTAAGCAGTTAGGAAGCATGAAAGAAAAACAAAAGAAAATAAGTAAGAAATATTCTTCCATCTTTTTAAATCTCCTCTTACAGAGCATCTGGCCAGAGTTATACTGACATAACTAACTAATTTAGCTATATTTCCTCCCAAACTTGAGGCCAGATCCCATAAACCTAATACTTGTTTAGATACTACACAGGACACTCAACACTGTAATAACTGGGAGGAAACCTAAGTTTGTCAGATAAAGAAGGGATTACAAAAGCTGGATAAAGGCAAGAGACTGGCTCACTTAACTATGTTCTCTTTGGCCATTATCAAGTTGCCTCATCACCCAGGGTCCTAAAAGGGGAATTTTTGGATTCCCCCATCCATAATGTGGGCCTATACTTTTAACAGAATCCATATCTCTACCATCACTAACCACAACCTTGAGAACATCATTATAAGCCCTTTTGTAGGTTACCTCAGGACCATACCCTCACAATGAACTAGCAATGATAGGAACTGCCCCACTCTCCAAAGGGAGGCTGGGTCATCCTACTCTGCCACTCAGGGAAGACTAACTCTAAAATGAACACAGCCTAGAATGTTTCCAGCTGTGACTATGTGAGCTCAGTATGACAGGGACTTGGGTTGTACAGGCTCATGTGCTAAATATTAAGGAAATGGGCCCCAGGTTAGATCATTATGGTAAACTGTTAGTTGCATTTATAGATCTTCTTCAAGTTTGCAAACAACTCTGCCTAAATCCTGCTTCCTAGTTCTACTCTCTTTTTTTATTATCTTTTTATTTATTGGATAGAGACAACCAGAAATTGAGAGGAGGAGGGAAGCTAGAGAAGGAGGGAGACAGAGAGACACCTGCAGACATGCTTCACCATTTGCAAAGCTTTCCCCCTGCAAGTGGGGACAAGGGACTCAAACCCAGGTTCTTGTGCACTGTAGCATGTGCGCTCCACCAGGGGTGCCACCACCTGGCCCCTTACTCTCAACTCCTATCACCGTCTTCCTAGACAATATTTCTGGTCCACCCCCATGTTAGCTATCAAGCTCAAGCAAAAGTTATTAAGACGTAGGCTCCTAAGAACATTTCCAAAATAGACATCCTAGCTTCCTTCTACCCTAAAGTTCCTACTTTCATCTGCTCTATTCCTATTTTATGGTTCTTATTTATTAGACATTTTGTCCTCCTTTCCATCTTACTACATTTCAGCCACAAAAGTTTCAGATACTACTGTGATTCTATCCGCACTTACCTGGGCAGATGGCCTCACCAATATGTCCTGGAACCTCAACTCTCCAGAGCCCAACACCACTAGAGAAAGATAGAAACAGGCTGAGGATATGAATCAACCTGCCAAAGCCCATGTCCAGCAAAAAAGCAATTACTACCACCAAAAGCCAAAACTCCCACCTTCTGCACCCCATAAAAGAATTTTGGTCCATATTCCCAGAGGGAAAAACAACAGAAAATTTTCCAATGGAGGGGATAGGACACAGAATTCTGGTGGTGGCAACTATATGGAATTACACCCTTATTACAATTATACCTCTTACAATCTTATAAATCAGCATTAAATCACTAATACAAAGTAAAACATTAATAAAAATAAATAATGGAATAAAAATGAATTAAAACTTTAATTCAATCATTATCCTATAACACACAGTGGCTAGTTCTCTATAATTCCAATGTTAATATCTTGGTTCTAACCCCATGTTATATTGCTTCAACACTGCAGGTACCTCTTAATTTATCTTCCAGTTCCTTTCTTACTCTTCTTCAGTCTATTCTCAACAAAATGGCCAGTAGGGCCTGAGTGTTGCATACAGTACAGTGTATACATTACCATAGGCAAAGACCCAGGTTCAAGACCTTAGTTCCCACATGCAGAGGGGAAACTTCATAAAAGGTGAAGCAATATCATAAGTCTCTCTCTCTCTCTCTCTCTCTCTCCCCTCTCCCCCTTTCTCTCTCTCTCTCTCTTCTCCCCCTCCCCCTCCCTCTCTCTTCTCCACCATTCTCAGTCTCTTGGCCTCTATCCAAAAATAAATAAATAAATAAATAAATAAATAAGAAAAAAAATGACTGCCTAGGCCAGTGAAGTTGTACATACACCAAATAGCAGCAATAACCCTGATTATGTGTTATTGTCCCACTCAAAACCTCCAAACAAGATCTCTAAACTCAGTGGGAGAAAAGTGTAAAATACATTGACCTCCAAGATCCTTTGACCTGACACTGCTCCAACCTAGAAGACTATATTAAACATCTACAAAGTTCCTTCCCCCACTTAGTTTAGATAACAACTCAAATGCCACCTCATCAGAGAGACACTCTATCCAAAGTAACATCCCACTGTTTGCTCCACTCTACTGTTATTTGTCTTTTTCCATGAATATGTCACTTCCTAAATGATACATTAAACATCTAGTGTTGTCTTTAGCCTTTCTCTCCCGAATGCAGATTCCCAAAGGGTAGAGATTTTGTAATAGTGCCCTGCACATACTGTGTGCTCAACATTAAAAGATGTGATAAATGAACACACAAATTAGCACATACTGTGTGTTAATTACTACACTAAACACTGAATTAAAGGGACAAACAGACTCTCTTTGTCTATATGAGGTGGAGGGCAGATGGAGTGGAACAGAAGTGCTTAAGAAGGACCTGATCCAGTATGGAATGTGCCAGAGAATCCTCTCAGAAGTAATATATATATATATATATATATATATATATATATATATATATATATATGTATGTATATAATTTTATTAGTGAGTTAATAATTATTGACAAGAGTGTGGGGTAAGAGGGGTGCAATTCCCTACAATTCCCACCACCAGACTTCCATATTCCATCCCCTCTGTTGGAAGTTTCCCTATTCTTTATCCCTCTGGAGTATGGACCAAAGATCTTTAAGGGGAGCAGAAGGTGCAAGATCTGGCTTCTGTAACTGCTTATCCACTGAACATTGGCATTGAAAGTTTGATCCATACCCCCAGCCTGTTTCTTTTTTATTTTATTTTTATTTATAAAAAGGAAACACTGGCAAAAAACCATAGGATAAGAGGGGTACAACTCCACACAATTTCCCCCACTAGAACTCCATATCTCATCCCCTCCCCGATAGCTTTCTTATCCTTTACCCCTCTGGGAGTATGGCCCAAGGGACATTATGGGGTGCAGAACCCAGCCTGTTTCTATCTTTCCCTAGTAGAGCTCTGGAGAGGTGGGGTTCCAGGTCACATTGGTGAAGTTGTCTGCCCAGGGAAGTCACCTTGGCGTCATGGTAACATCTGCAGTTTGGTGGCTGAAAAACATTAAGATATAAAGCAGAATAAATTATTTAATAATCATGAACTTAAAGGTAAAAGTATAGCAGATGAAATTTGGAGTCTTCATGTTAGAAGAAGTTAGGAAGTCTATTTTAGGTATATTCCGAAGAGCCCATGACTTTACTAATTTTTGACTGAGCCCAACAGCTAACATGCAACTGGGCTAAGAGTATTGTCTGGTAAGATGGTATCAGTGTTGAAGATAGGATTAGAAAGCTGGATAAGGGAAAAGAGAAGCTCCCAAATATGGGAAAAGTCTATAAATACAGTATTAACTGTAAACCCCATCGATCTGACCTCAGGCCCGTGTCTATTTATATTTAGCCTGTGTAACATAGACTATTACACACTTTTACTTTAAGGTGTCTATTTTCCACCAACTTATAGATACATGTGCACATGTGCCCCATCTCATGAGCCCTGGTCTATATCTAGGTTCTGTAACTTTGCTAGGAAGTGTGTCACCCGAAATGGAACTGAGGAGTCCTGTCAGCTAGGAAAGGTCTCACCCTAGTACTGAAGCTGGAGGGCTGATATTCCAGGCCTGGCATCTCTGGATACATTCTGAAGTAAAACATGTCAAGGTGGCACTGGTTGCATTCATTTGGTTGAGACAAACAGATGCAGTATCAAATGGCATGGGTCAAGAGAAGCATGACAGAACAAGCAAAGCCCCAGAGGTTCCAGGACTGGGATTAAAAAAAAAAAAAAGAGTTTATAGAAAAAGAGAAGGTTCCTTGCTGTCTTAGGGTTTAAGAAAGCAATAGATAAATATTATTGTAACCAAGTTACTTGGGAACTTGATTACTCTGAAAATCCATGGTTAAGATTTATGGTATTATAAAGACCTTACCATGATTTGTGTCACTTAATGCTATTTACAAATAGCTATATCTTATATACTGACAAGACTGGTTAGTTCTGGTCTCCTTGGTCTAAGATTATAGATGATCTAATATTTCAAAAAAAAGTTACTATTAGAAATTCATTAACAATTTAAGTCCCATGTTAAAATTCAATCAGTTTACTCATTTGAAACCTTAAATGCTAAGACTGAAGGAATATATACTCAGAATGCACTGCAGTCTGTGCATTAAAATGCTTGAAACATTTAATCCATTTTCCCCTGTCATATTGATTAAATAGTGATTTATAAGACTATAGGTTAATAGAAGAATATATTAACACGGTTCCCATCACCTGTCACCAAAAGTCTATGTCCCTGCCCCCATCCTCCTATGGTGGAACTGAAAATCTACCCTTCCCAACCCCCCAACCCCAGAGGATTTTTTTTTCCTTTGAAAACAGCTTACTTTATTTTTTTTATTTTTTTTATAAAATGGAAATGTTGACAAGACCATAGGATAAAAGGGGCACAACTCCACACAATTCCCACCACCAGAATTCGGTGTCCCATCCCCTCCCTTGATAGCTTTCCTATTCTTTAACCCTCTGGGAGTATGGACCCAGGGTCATTGTGGGATGCAGAAGGTGGAAGATCTGGCTTCTGTAATTGCTTCCCTGCTGAACATGAGCATTGATAGGTTGATCCATACTCCCAGCCTGCTCTCTCTTTCCCTAGTAGGGTGAGCCTCTAGGAAGGTGGAGTTCTAGGACACACTGGTGGGGTCATCTACCTAGAGAAGTCAGGTTGGCATCATGATATCATCTGGAACTTGGTGGCTGAGAGAGTTAAGATATAAAGCAGAACAAATTGTTGACTAATCATGAACCTAAGGCAAGAATATTGTAGATGAATATTTGGGATCTCTGTTTTGGAAAAAGCTTGTAAGTCGGGGCTGGATGGTAGCACACCTGGTTGAATGCACATGTTACAATGCATATGGACCCAGTTTCAGGTCCCCAGCCCCCACCTGCAGAGGGAATGCTTTGTGAGTGGAGAAGCAGTGCTGCAGGAGTTTCTCTGCCTCTCTTCCTCTCCATTTCCCTCTTCTCTCTCAATTTCTGTCTGTCTTTATCAAGTAATAAAAGGTAATTTTTAAAAAGAGAAAGAGAAAAAGCTGGTAGATCTATTTTAAGTATATTCCAAGGAGCCCATGACTCCACTAGTTTTTGCCTGTGTTTGACATCTAATATGCAAATGACCTAAATTATTGTCTGGGAGGATGGTGTCATAGCTGGAAAAAGGATCAGAAAGCTGGATCTGGGAAGAGAGTAGCTCCCAAATATGGGGAAAATATATAAGTATTGTTAACTGTAAACCCCATCATTTTGATTTGTGGCCCATGTTCAGCACAGAAGCCTATGTAAACTCTGAAATCACATTCTGTGGTTACAGTCAGGAACATTCCAGGTTGCACTAATTTCAGGACCCATCTTCCTCAGGTGGTAGGTAGAATATGTTGTCTAACCTGCCTTCAGAGAATGGAACATTCCCTACCCTTGTCTATCCACATTGAGGGCAAGGTCCTATAGGGGCCCACAAAGAGGTCCATTATTCTGTTCCTGATGTAGATGACCAGTGACAGTGGCGAGAGGGATGTTAGAGGTCTAGGCCCATCATGTCTGTGTGGGAATTCCAGGACTCCCTGACTTGGGCCCCAGGTGTTGGGGTGGCCTGGTAGTGACTAATGAAAGAGTCATCATTAAAGTATGCCAGTCTCTTGCTCTTCTTCAGCTTTTGTAATCCCTACTTTGACAAGGTTACTTTTGGAGTGATTGAGAATGTGCAATAGGAGGTAGAGTACTTTGTACACATTACCATAGGCAAAGACCCAGGTTCAAGACCTTATTTGAGCCCCTACTCTCTCAATCCAATAAATAAAGATAATAAAAAAATCATTAAAAATCATTTTCCCTTTTTTAAATTTTATCTTAATGAGAGAGAGTGACCGAGACAGAAACCAAAGCACTGCTCATCTCTGCCTTATGGTGGTGCTAGGAATTGAACTTGGGACCTCAGAGTCTCAGGCATGAGAGTCTTTTGTATAATCATTATGCTGTATCCAGGGCAGGGGTGGGGAGGACTCTTTGCGAATTTGGATTACTTGGTTTTATGAAGTTGAAGACAAGAACTGTGGAGATCTGGTATCTCAGCAGGATAGAAGAAAAGAACTTGGAGGTTTATTCTCTCACTGGGAATAAAATCGGAAAGAAGAACCAGAAAAACAACGTGAGGCTATTGAAAAGGTGTTGAAAAAGGTGAGTTTCCAGTGAGAGAAACCCAGCAGCAAAGGATCTTTCAAAAATCAGAAATGTGTGATGTGGCTTCAAGTTGTGATGTGGCTTCAAGTTGTGATGTGGCTTCAAGCGACCTAATCAATAAGGTCGCTTCTTTCTTTGGATATAAAATAATAGTTTACGGCCATACCACCCTGAACACGCTCAATCTTGTCTGATCTCAGATATAAAATATAAAGGACAACAACAAAAAAAACCACAGTGATGTAAACTAACCTTTTATTCACATAAGCAAAATAAATATAAAACTAGACAAAGTACAGAAGGAAACAGCAATAAAAAACAGGCAACACAAGTCTGGGATTCCTGAAAGGTGAATCTCACAATTGTCCCAGCAATCTGTCTGGGAATAATTTCCCTCATTGCTGAGCAGAATGTTAGAGTCTGCACAGAGCCTAACTCTAATCAGCAGGCAAGGTCAGTTCAGAGTTCAGAAAAGTTGAAATGGCTATAATTTTGAGTCAGGCCACCAGAAAGGTGTGAACTGAACAGACAGGAGTCTCCAGGAGCTGGCATGCAGGTATATCCTGTCCAGTTCTTGGCTGTGCATACTCAGGGAGAGAGGCCACAAAGACTTTAAGAGAACAGCTGGGTGGAGGATAGATAGCATAATGGTTATGCAAACAGACTCTCATGCTTGGGGCTCCAAAGTCTCAGGTTCAATCCCCCCTCCTCCACCCCCACCCCTGCACCACCATAAGTCAGAGCTGAATAGTGCTCTGGTAAAGGGAGAGGGAGAGGGAGAGGGAGAGGGAGAGGGAGAGGGAGAGGGAGAGGGAGAGGGAGAGGGAGAGGGAGAGGGAGAGGGAGAGAGAGAGAGAGAGAGAGAGAACAGCTACAACAGGGTGGAGAACAGAGAGCACAGATGCAAGAAGTCAAGCAGTGTGAGAGAACAGAAGGACACAATTTGACCACAGAGGAGAGCTCATGTTCATGCCCCAGCATTCCAGTTAAGACACCAACATGATGGCAAGAGTAAGAATCACACCAAGGGAAAGCACATTTTTCTTTATTACTTAACATGAGTTTACTATATTATGAAATTTTAGGAGTGTATCTACATTTGCGTAAACCTGTTAGCCTTCACCCAAGTTCTACTGTCATCAGGTCATAGACTTCCCACCCACCCCCAATTTCTCCTCCTTTTCTCTCCAATAACCACCATAATTTTCACAAATTCTACAAGTTAGTTTTATTGTTATTATTTTTCTTGCAAGTCCATTTGCTTTACTTATTTACATTCCACATGTGGGTGAAGCCATCTGACAATTTGCTTTTACTTGCTTATTTATGTCACTTAGTATAATCATTTCACATTCTATCCATTTTACACCAAAAAGCACAAAGTCATCTTTCTCCCATCTTTTATTGCTGATTGTTTTTTACAAAAATGTTATTCTGTTTGGTGTGTGTGTGTGTGTGTGTGTGTGTGTGTGTGTGTGTGTGTGTGTGTGTAAAAGAGAGAAAGAGAGAGAGATAAAACTCACCATTCCCAACACTAAGGTTCTGGAGCCATTAATGCCATGTTTTTAGTGGCCAAGAAGCACTTCCTTTAGTATATATCCCATAATTTCTTTAACCTGTATTTGTTAACGGCCATTTAAGTTGATTCTGTACTTCGGTTACTAGGAATAGTGCTGTAAAACATATTCCTTTTATTTTTCCAAGATAAATTCATTTTATTCTTTGTTTTAATTATGTCATTAATTTTAATGGTGATAAACTATTTGTCTATAACATTTTTAAATTCTAATGTGTCTTAATTATAATGAGGACATATAATTCAGTAAATGTTTAAGGCCTACCTGTACTGTTCTCTCATCAGAAAATATAATGCCTTGAAAAATCTAGCAATTATCTAAAGACTACAGAATTTTTTAGAGAGAGAGAGACTAAAGCACTGAAGTCTTAATCAATGTGTAAGACATGTTTTTAATAAACACAGTTCAATAAAACTTTCTTCAGGAGTCCAGCGGTAGCGCAGCGGGTTAAGAGTACATGGCAAGAAGCGCAAGGACTGGTGTAAGGATTACAGTTTAAGCCCCCGGCTCCCCACCTGCAGAGGAGTCGCTTCACAAGCGGTGAAGCAGGTCTGCAGGTGTCTATCTTTCTCTCCCCCCTCTGTCTTCCCCTCCTCTCTCATTTCTCTCTGTCCTTCTTCTTCTAGCGTTTGCCCTTCTTCCGTAGCCAGTCAACAGCGTCAGGTTGAGCCTGATGTCTCTCTGTCCTATCCAACAACGACATCAATAACAACAACAATAATAGCTACAACAATAAAACAAGGGCAACAAAAGGGAATAAATAAATAAATATTTTTTAAAAACTTTCTTCAATGATATAAATGGTATTTGTGCTGTGCAAAATGATAACCACTAGCTACATGAGGCGATCCTGTCCAACTAGCGATATCAAGCTATGTTTACAACTAAAGAAATTATTTATTATTCCAAAGCATTTAATATAAATTTAAATAGCTACATGTGAACACAATGTTGTGCAATACAACTTTAGTGTCATTATAAAACAAAAAAGCCTAAAGTCCAAAAATACAGACAGATAGATAGATAGACGATAGATAGATGATAGATAGATAGATACATAGATGATAGATACATAGATGATAGATAGATAGATAGATAGATAGATAGATAGATAGATAGATAGATAGATAGATAGATAGATAGATGATAGATAGAAAAAACAGACAGACAGACGGATAGATAGTTGTAGAAATAATAGTCGAGTTGGCATGGTGTGAGGTCAGCATACAGCTTCTCTCCCATTGCCTCTGGCTTTGCACAGTCTCAGGGAAAGGAAGAACATAGAAACTTAGGTGGGTAGGAGGGAGAATGATGGGTGCTCCACAGATATTAGAGGTCAAGGAAAAATTGGTGTGACCTGATACGTGACGCAGTGGAAGAGCACAGGGTATGTGTGCATGAGGTCTCAAGTTCAATCCCTGACACTGTATGCATTGGAGGGATGTTCTTGTTAATTCTCTGTCTCTGATGCTGAGGAATTATTCTAATGCAGTCTCTGCCCCCAGGTTTTACCACACCCCACGAAATCTTAGCAGTGCCCCCCTTCAACCAATCCAGCCCCCACACGTCACCCCTGGTTGTTGCCCAATAAAAGCTCTCTCACTTCCCCCCCCCCCGTTCTCTCTGGGCTCTCTCTCTCTCTCAGCGCCCCTTCCTTCTTTTTTTTTTAATTTTTTTTATTTAAGAAAGGATTAATTAACAAAACCATAGGGTAGGAGGGGTACAACTCCACACAATTCCCACCACCCAATCTCCATATCCCATCCCCTCCCCTGATAGCTTTCCCATTCTCTATCCCTCTGGGAGCATGGACCCAGGGTCATTGTGGGTTGCAGAAGATAGAAGGTCTGGCTTCTATAATTGCTTCCCCGCTGAACATGGGCGTTGACTGAACAGGTCGGTCCATACCCCCAGTCTGCCTCTCTTTCCCTAGTAGGGTGGGTCTCTGGGGAAGCAGAGCTCCAGGACACATTGGTGGGGTCTTCAGTCTAGGGAAGCCTGGCCGGCATCCTGATGACATCTGGACCTGGTGACTGAAAAGAGAGTTAACATACAAAGCCAAACAAATTGTTGAGCAATCATGGACCCAAAGCTTGGAAGAGTGGAGAGGAAGTGTTAGGGGCGTACTCACTGCAAACTCTAGTGTACTTCTGCTTTCAGGTATATATTTTGCAGTAGTTTACAGATACGTGTGAACATATGCTCTCTCTCACAGAAAGACTCTCTCAAAAGCCTAGACCAAGTAGATCAGAAGCAACCAATAGCACAGCTATATACAAGATACTGGGTACTGTACAGCAAACCCTAACAAAAGGACTTTTCAAAGTTAACCCAATTACCAAATAATGTGATGATAACATTAACCATCGATTGTTTTTTTGAACCCTAAGACAGCAGGAACCTCACATCTCCACTATAGAGACTCTACTTCCCCCAGTCCTGGAACCCTTGGATAGGGCCCACTTTCCCATATGCCTCTCCCAATCCATATCACATAATATTGCATCTGCCGATCACAACCTAACCAACACAATGATTGCCACCTCAACATGCTTCACCTCAGACTGTGTCCAGAGACTTCAGGTGTGGAATGACATCCCTTCAGCTTCATTACTCGGGTGAGACCTTTCCTTTCATAGTATACTCTAATTCCATCTCAGGTGGTTCACTTTCTAACAAAGTCCCAAAACCTAGATATACGCCCCTTCCTTCTTGCCTGGTGGTGAGGTAGTGGGGACGGCCATTGTCGGCTGACTCCACGTGGCCTGAGCCCCCCCCCATCCTATAATAAAGATTTGTGTACCCCATTTGCTCCAGACCTCCTCTCTCCTCTTCTCCACGGCGCAGCCTGACACCTGGCCACAACCGACAGTCTCTCTGTCTCTCTCTTTGTCTCATCAATCTGTTAACCTTAAAAAAGATTTTGTGACATAGTAAATATCACCTGATAGACTTACTAAACTTGATTGCTGAATCTGTTCATTTTCTTTATACATGGATAGTAAATATACAAGTTATTCAAGTGACTTTACTGTGCTGATCAATTAAAAAAAATAGCCACAAGGGCCAGGTGGTGGCACAGCTAGTAAGTACACACATTACCCTGTGCAAGGACCTGAGTTTGAAGCCCCACTTTCCACCTTCAAAGAAGGAAGCTTCGTGACCAGTGAAGCAGATCTGCAAGTGTCTACCTTTCTCTCTCCCTCCCTATTTTCCCTTCCCTCTCAATTTCTGTCTGTCTGGTCTAATAAAAAAAGAAGAAAATAAAAAGAGGAAAAAAAATACTTTTAAAAAAATCACATACTGAGAGAACTAGTAAGGATTCTTAGGCCACCTGATTACTGTGTAGAGTGATAAGTGCTTGGTCTTTGAAGACTCAGCCATGTAGTGGCCGCCCTGGGTTTTGAATCGAAGCCTCTGACTTTCGTATCTCTACAAGCCACCATTTATATTTGCTATTAAATTCAGCTTTGACCAGGCTTGATTCTAGGCACTGAGAATCTTTGGGAATGACACCCTTTGGGCTCCCTCCCATGCAGCGTCCATGACTGATGTCCGGGTGAACAGCACCATGTTTACTTTCATTCCTCAATTTCCCTCTGTGACAGGAGAAGAAAGAATTCTTTAGAGCCTGACAGCCCCCACCTACTCAGCTCCCCCATGAACATGAAAGAGTGCAGCAGCCGCTTTCACTTCTAATTTGTCTGCCGTGGAATAATCCAGAAGGCAGAGTTCAGGGGTTTCCTGGAGACAGAAATGCTACCTGCCCTGTGGCCTAGGCCTGAAGGGGAACTTTCATGAAACACATGAAATACAGCCCCGATATTTGATGTCGCCAGGATAGAATAATGAAACACTTCTCACAGGCGATTTATGGGCCTGAAAAGCAGGCAGCTGGCTTTCAAAGGCAGACGCCAAAGTGTCAGCAGACTTCTTTTAAAGTCAAAGCAGAGATGAAAATATGTCCGAGGGTAAATGGGGCTGGGAGAGGGGTTGGGCCTCCGTGTGATGGATTTCAGGCCAAGCTGTCGACACCTTTGCCATTACCTTCTCCTGCAGTATTGGGCAAAGACCAGTGGACCTGAAAGTACCAGTGTGCCTATGGATTTAACCACTTACCTGCTGGGTGGCCTTGGGAAGCCATTAGGCCTCATTGGACATCAAAACCCTGCTCTTAAGCATTAAATGAAAACACCCTTGCTTTCAATGATTAATATGCTGATTAAATAGGAAAGTACCAGGGACTTGCTAGGAAATCAAAGTTTGTAATTTGGCTTTTGACTACATGTTACAGGTCAGGGGACTTGGGGCCAAGTACTGAATCCGTCACCAGTTTTCTTTGAACTGTGTCCAAAAAAATTTTTTTTATTTTCTTTCTAGTCTTTATTTCTTATATAGAAATACAATAACTATTCATGGAAAGCTTATTTTGTACCAGAAATTGTAAAAAAACGTTTTACCTTTCCTCCCCCTATTCTCTTCCTTCTATCCTTCTCCTTTTCAGTTTCTTCTTGACAAAAACATCTTCCATGTGTTAGGAATTGTTCTTGGATATGGCAGTGAATAGGAAGGACAAAACCCTAGGCCCAACACATACAGTCTAGGAGTGGAACCCAGAAACAAAATCAATCAGTAGGTTCTGTATAGGCTAAATGACGCTAGTTTTCTAGTTAAAAAAAAAAAAAAGAAAGAAAGAAAGAGAGAGAGAGAGAGAAAAATGAAGGAAGGAAGGAAGGAAGGAAGGAAGGAAGGAAGGAAGGAAGGAAGGGAAGGAGGAAGGGAGGGAGGAAGGAAGGAAGGAAGGAAAGAAAGAAGGAATAGAGGGAGGGAGGGAGGAAGGAAGAGAGAGAGAAAGAAAGAAAGGAAGGAAGGAAGGAAGGAAGGAAGGAAGGAAGGAAGGAAGGAAGGAAGGGTGACAGAGGATCTTTAAGTTCAATTTTCAGTGGTGTGGACAGGTGAGGTGGTATGGAGCATGAGTATGAAATGGAAAACAGAGGAGGAAAAAAGCATGGAGGTCACAGTGACTGAGGACAACCCCTCCTACCAGATATACCTGTCATTTCATTAAATCCTGCAGACAACCCTGACAGGCTGCCATGGCTCTTCCTACTCATTTTTAAATATTTTATTTGGATTTATTTATTTGTTTGATAATCACAGAAAATTCGATAGAGCCGAGGGAGACAGAGAGGGAGAAAGAGAAATATCTGCAGTGCTAATTCACAGCTCATGAAGCTCTCCCCATGCCCCAGCCCCATAGCTGGGAACCAAGGACTTGATCCTGGGTCCTTATACATGGTCACATGAGCACTCTACCATGTGCACAACCACCTGGTCCCCTTGGTTTTTCCTACTTAAGGAAACTGGAACTGAGAGCAAGCAAGTGAGTTACCTGATATCAACCACTCTAAAATGAGGTTGCTGAGCTTTAAATTTAATTCTCTCTTCTGGCAGGTGACAAAGTTTCACACTTCACACGACCTCCTAAATACTAAGTAGAAAGTCATCAACACCAAAACCCATTATTTCCCACAGATGGGGTTCTGAGAAATCTTCCTGGAGAAGGAGGCATTTTATTTTTTAAGTTGACCTTGGGTATTTGTCTATTTTATCCATTTCAAATGCTTATTCTCACACACACAACCCCCATCCCAAGCACATTTCTGCCAGGCCCCAGGGTGGCCCTCCACCGCTGACCAAGTTGGAAGAACGTGTGCACACACTGAAAAGAAGGCTGTTGATTTAGTGCTGGCGACCTTCCAGTCATGGAAGTGGGGGGTCCCAACACGGTTATTATTTCTTTTTCCACCAGCAGAAAACATCTGTCCCATGAAAATTATATTCACTAAGAGACCACAGTATACCTGCAAGGAACCCCACAGTCCTTTCTGCCAAGGTTTCCTATCAGCAGAGGCTGCAGACTAGACTCACAGTGACTGCCCATGGGGCCCCAAAAGTGCCGCTTGGCACCCTGAGATGACCAGAAGGAGGGGGCCCTCTCACAAGGCATGCTCTTGGAAACCAATGGAATAGAATTTGGCACACTCATGAACAGAACATTGACTTGATTTGCACTGCCTCTGGAGTTCACTTGTAACGTTATCTAAACAAAATTCAATTAAGAGTCCAGGGCTGGCAAAATAGCCCACTTGGATAGTACATTGCTTTGTCATGTGTGTGACCTGGTCTGAGCCTGGCTCCCACCACACTGAATTCCTACTCCTCCTCCACCTCTTCCTCTTCCTCGTCCTCTTCCTCTGTATCTTCCCCTTCTCGATTTCTTTCTATTTCTATCCAATAGATAATAAATAAATATTTTTAAATCTTTTTTGAAGGTAGTCATGGATATAGGACCAAAATGTCAGCCTCTAAAACCTATGTATTAATTTATGCATGCATTTACTCACCCAACTAAAATGTATTAAAGGCCTACTCTAGGTCCTGCATTTTGCCAGACACCACAGTTGCAATTTAGACACATTCCCCATCTTATACTGGGAGATAACAACAATGTCATGTTCAGAAATGCACACAATGGTTCCAGATGGTGATGAATTGTAAAGCAAGTAAAGCAAGTGATGGTGTAGACCAGGGGCACTGATGCATCCCAGGCACCAAGTCTTTAGTAAAAGGTGAAAGATTTGTACGATCTGAAGAGAAACCAGAGGCACCAAGTCTTACATACAACTTATCGGCACAGAACCGCAAGCTAAGAGTGCTTGATACATCCTTAAAATGTTTCAGATATTGTTTCAAACAGACATAAGCAAGAGGCAGTGTATGTTTCCCAAAGTCTAACATGCTTGCAATCTTTCCCTTTAGAGTTTGCCCACCCTGAAGCAGAGAGTTGGGAAGGACTTCCTTGGTAGTGATCAAGAAAGGTTCATTCTAGCAATGACTTTGAACTGAGACCTAAATCTAGTTCTAGTAAACTGCCACCAAAGAGACCCAGGGAAGTAGAGGAGTCAGAAGTAACAGCAAGTGAATGTACAGGCTCTGCAGTAGAAACAAATCTTACAGTTTTAAGAAACACACACACACACACCAACTTTGCAGGAAAACAAGAAATAAGAGACAAAGTGGAACTAATAGATTATGCATGGTTTTCTTTTCTTTTTTTTATTGTTGTAGTTATTCTTATTGTCATCGTTGTTGGATAGGAAGAGAGAAATGAAGAGAGGAGGGGGAGACAGAGATGTGGAGAGAAAGACACCTATAGACATGCTTCACCGCTTGTGAAGCAACTCCCATGCAGGTGTGGAGCCGGGGGCTCAAATCAGGATCCTTACTCGGGTCCTTGAGCTTTGCGCCACCTGCACTTAAATGCAGGGCTTTCTGAGGCAAGGCTAGGAGTGTCCTTTCCACAAAACTCTACCTCTGATGTGTCAAAATCAGATGAGAATTCAGCAGAGTCCAATCATGTCATCCAAACACTGTAATATAAATGTAGGTACAAGGGATACTTAAGACACACATGTGGTAACACCGGCTACCAGGTGTTGTCATCACTGAGTGGTTGAAGGGTACCAAGAAGGTGGTCCCGGATGTTAGAGTTTGGCGGTGTATCAGGACTCTTGCTAAACCAGCCAAGACTCAAAAAGAGCCTTGAACTCTAACAGGAAATGGAGGAACAAATATGAAGAAGTGAGTATGAGTGATGATGTGCGGGGGTAATGGTCAAGTCTGTGACTTCTCTAGCACTTGGCTACCCAAAGTGTACATTGCTGGAGAGAAAAAGAGCTGTCAATATGTTTTAAACAAAATTTTAACTTCTTAGACTCTGAAAATAGGAGGAAGGTCACTATTGAGACATTTACATGTAAACATTTCCCTTATGGATGCCTCCCTGGGGAGAGCTAGTCAATAGAGAAAGTAGGTACAATTTGAGTCTCTGTGCCTTTGTTTTCCTCTTCTTTTCTATCTTGGCAACCTCCTTCACTGACCTAGCCCTTTCTCCTTCCCAATGTCCTTCCCAATGTTAGTTATGCTATTTAAAGATGGTACTTAAGACCACATGTTGAGTTTCTCAGTTTTTCTTTTTTTTTTTTAAGATTCCATTTATTTATTACTGAGGAAGGTAGGAGGAGAGAGAAAGAACCAAATATCACTCTGTTACATGTGCTACCAGGGATTGAACTCAGGACCTCATGCTTGAGAATCCAGTGCTTTATCCATGGCACCACCTCCCATACCACAAGTTTCTCAGTTTTTTCTCTTTGCCATGTGTACCACAGACATGGGTGTCATTA
Source organism: Erinaceus europaeus (assembly GCF_950295315.1). Taxonomy (NCBI): domain Eukaryota; kingdom Metazoa; phylum Chordata; class Mammalia; order Eulipotyphla; family Erinaceidae; genus Erinaceus; species Erinaceus europaeus. Next base: position 74,017,899 of record NC_080174.1, on the reverse strand, counting down.
ATAAATTTTTCCTCACTTTTTCTCTTACATCTGGTGCTTGATGATTTGCCCAGCCTCTGAAGAACCCAGAGAAGTACAAGATGATGGGAGTCGGGCTGTAGCACAGCGGGTTAAGCGCAGGTGGCGCAAAGCACAAGGACCAGCATGAGGATCCCGGTTCGAACCCCGGCTCCCCACCTGCAGGGGAGTCGCTTCACAGGCGGTGAAGCAGGTCTGCAGGTGTCTATCTTTCTCTCCTCCTCTCTGTCTTCCCCTCCTCTCTCCATTTCTCTCTGTCCTATCCAACAACGACAACAACAATAATAACTACAACAATAAAACAACAAGGGCAGCAAAAGGGAGTAAATAAATAAAATAAATATTTTAAAAAAAAGAATTACAAGATGATATCTTTTATGCTCCAATAACAAAGATTGAGATCATATCCACATGACTTAGAATCGAATCCAACACACTCCAACCCTTGTACTCCCTGTCCTAGGCAGGCACAGTTCAGCAAATAGTAAGCCAAGCCAGAGACTGGCGAACAAACAAGTGACTCCTGGAAGAAGCTAGTGAGGTGGATGCTGGTAGAATGGTGCAGAAAGAGAACTTCCATGGATAATCACTGCTGTAAATAGAATGTAGCCATCTGTGCAAGCAAGTTACCGGGGACTTTACCACACTCACGGGTAAATCTCCTCACCACGGGAAGTGAGAGGAAGGGATCAGCAGAATGGGTCAGCTGTAACAGTTTCTTTGGCCACCACTTAGTTTCAAATGGCTGTGCTCCTAAGCATGTCTCCAGGCAACGTGTGTGCTGTAATTTGATTTCTTAAAAACAACTTTTATTGGGTTTTTTTCTTATCATAAGAGCAACACATGTATTCAAGAAAATAAGAAAATACAGTGAGGGAGAAACAAAAAAGAAAAAAGGAAGAAAATAAATAAACACTCCCCCGTTCACCAAACTGGTCATTGGTAATATCTTGATTTCTATTTTTCTAGGCTTTTCTTTGTGCTTATAAAATTTAATAAGTGGGGGCCGGGTGGTGGTGTACCTGGTTGAGTGCACATGTTACAGTGCACAAGGACCCAGGTTCAAGCCCCAGTCCCCACCTGCAGGGGGAAAACTTCACGAGTGGTGAAACAGTGCTGCAAGTGTCTCTCCGTCTCTCTCCCTCTCTATCACCCCCTTCCTTCTCAATTTCTGGCTGTCTCTACTCAATAAATAAAGATAATTAAAAAATTAAAAGAAAAGAAATTTGCCTAAGTCCTTAAAAAAAAAAAAAAGAATTTAGTAAGTAGGAGGAACCCAAATAGCCTCCTGGTCTCACTGAATTCAACTTAGATCTTATGAATGGTCAGGCTGCTAATTCAGTATTTTCTACCTATCTGCCAACAGCCCCCTGCCCACATCCACCACCCCTCCCCTGTCATAGTTTTAAGTTTTCTCCCTCAGTATTCTTATGGGGCTTTAAGGGTGCCCCACACATGCCCTCAAGTGAGTTTGCACCTGTCACTGCTCATCTTCAAGATGCCCAGGTCACTGCCCTATGTTGACTACCCAGTTGGCCTCAAGCTCAGTGTCACTCACTGCTTTTGATTCATGTGCCATGGACCACCCTACTTCTCTTAAGGTAATCGTACTTAGTCACTCCAGAATCTTTAGCACTGTCATGTCCCTGGGACCACCTGCATGATCCGGCCTTCCCTGTCTCTGCAGGTTTCAGTAGGCCTCTCCATCTCTGGGATAAAGGGGCCTTCCAATAGCCAGATTCAGGCACTCATAAAAGGCCTGTCCTGAGCTTATGCCTGGAACCATTATTCTGCTCTGAATCGGGGTTGTTATTGGGGTTCAGTACTTGCACAACAAATCCACTTCTTTGGGGGGCCTTTTCTTTCCTTTTTTAACTTCTTTATTTTTTTATAGAAATAGAAAAATTAAGATGGAAGAGGGAGAAAGGAATAGAGAAAGAGAGATACCTGTAACACTGCTTCACCACTCATGAAGCTTCATCCCTGTATTTGGGGACCAGGGATTTGAACCTGGGTCCTTGCACATGGTAACGTGTGCACTCAGTTGGGTGCACCATCATTCAGCCCCATAATAATTCAGTTATGATTCCAAAAACAATAATTTCAAGATGAAAAGATCTATTTTTCTCAAAACTGTAAGGTAAAATTTTATGACAAGCACTTCTTTTGTTTGTATATGCTTTATCATAGCCCATCTATTTCTAAAAAAATTAAAATAAATCTATATAAAAATTCTAAATAGATAAGATTAACTCTCAAGTGCACCCAAACTTCATAGATTGAAGTGAATTAAATACAGTGTCTTATCTTAAAATTGATGTGAGATCAAGGTCTGTATGGTGTGGACTATAATCCCCAAATAGATGAGAAACTTAAGATCTAGAGCAGTTGTTGTTGTACAGGCCATGGAGAAGAGAGAGAGAAGGTCCAGAGCGAAGAGGGAACACAAATCTTTATTTGCACTGGCACCTCAGAGTTGGGTGCTAGAGAAGCAGGTTGGGCCACGTGGAGGTAGCGAAAATGGCCGCCTCACGCAGTAACCTTTCCTGCGTCTGAACACCGAAGTGAAGCACTGGCAAGAGAACGAGGTGCGGAAGAAGGAGGGCTTTTATAGGAGCAGCTTTCAAGAATGGTAAGGGGGAGGAGTAACCATAGCACTCCAGGATAGGATAATAACTCTCATGAGAATGGGAAGGGGGAGGAATGACCAAAGCACTCCAAATATCGTGGGGGGGGGAGGGGGATAGACAATGCCCTGAGGACACAACATGGCGAAACAGGCACTCCGAGAATGTCCCAACTCGCAGGAACTAGCAGTAGCCTGAGGGAACAACATGGCAGATGTGACTGCATCTGCACAATTTCCCAGCAAGCAGTGAATTAATTTGCCCACATTACAAATAAAGAAGCAGAAGTGGACTTTTCTGGACCATAGACTACATGTGTATTGCTCTCTGCTGTCCCCTGTTGACAAGAAGAGAAAAGAGCATATGCCACCTGGCTTACTGTAGAAATCAATGCTTCCTTAGTGGGCTGGGGTTACCCAGAAGCCTGGCAGGCCTCCCCTTAAAACAAACCTGGTCGTTCCTCACCAACCCAGATTCCTGAGATGCTTAACTACTCCAGTTTAGAGCCTAGTAATCAGAGTCCAAAAATTAAAAGAATGGTCATCAGAGTCCACTCCTGTTGCAGGCTGGAAGGATGGTCGATGTGGTCTCATGGCCTTATCCTCATGTCAATCATCAGCCTTCTGAATCTGAGAGATGAGATGGGACAGATAAGTCCCTGAGATACACCAAGTGTGTTTCTTTCTTTCTTGCTCCCCCCCCCCCCCCCGCATTGTCAGCAGTGTCATCGCTGGGACTCAGTGCCTGCACTATGAATCCACTACTCTCAGAGGCCATTCCTCCCCCCCTCTTTTTTTTTCTATTTTATTTGGTAGAACAGAGAAAAACTGAAAGTGGGAGGAAACAAGAAGAGAGAAAGAAAGACACCTACAGACCTGCCTCACTGCTTATGAAGCTTTCCCCATGCAGTGTGGAAGTGGGGCGGGGGAGGGGGCAGGCAAGGATTCTTACACATGGTGACATGTGTGCTCAACCAGGTGTGCCTCTGTGCTTCTTTCTATTCAAGAGATTCTGAATACTCGCAGTCCCGCTAGGATACGGTGAGATTGAAACAAGATTTGGAGTCAGATACTCAGAAAATAATTCACTGAATCTTTACTGTCTTTCTGTTTTTGCTGGCAGTTTCAGAAGTGACTGGGATGTTGATTTCTCTCTTCTTCCCTGTGTTTTTTTTTTTTTTCCCTCCAGGGTTATTGCTGGGCTCGGTGCCTGCACCATGAATCCACCGCTCCTGGAGGCCATTTTTTTTTTCCCTTTTTGTTGCCCTAGTTGTTGCAGCCTCGTTGCGGTTATTATTGCCATTGTTGACGTTGCTTTGTTGTTGGATAGGACAGAGAGAAATGGAGAGAGGAGGGGAAGACAGAGAGAGAGGGGAGAGAAAGATAGACACCTGCAGACCTGCTCCACCGCCTGTGAAGAGACTCCCCTGCAGGTGGGGAGCTGGGGGCTCGAACCGGGATTCTTACGCCGGTCCCTACGCTTTGCGCCACGTGCGCGCTTAACCCACTGCGCCACCGCCCGACTCCCCTTCCCTGTGTTTTGACCAGGCCATTGGGGCCAGTTTCTCAGTAGTGAAGTCACAGAATGCTGGGCCAGGAGGGTGAGTAACTGAGTGCCTCTCTGTCCAGTTGAACTTGGTGTTATGCAGGTGTCTGGAACGGAGGCCTCTGAGATTCCTCTGTCCTATACCGAATCAGGCCATTACACATGCTGGCAAAGCAAACTCAGCCAGTTGAGGCTATAAAGCCAGACAATTTATAAAGTCTTTATGTACCTCTAAACTCCAGTAACCTCCAAATCCCTTGGGACTAGAGAAAACAAGTTACAATTGTTATTTATTCATCAAAACCACATTCTTCACAAGAATGAGATGACCAGGGCAAAGAAATCACTCAGTAAATCATGCAGCAACTACTAAAGAATGGTTAAATAATGGTATGATACAGTGAGCAAAACTTGAAACAAAGAAATCAGCTGGACTGAGCTAGAATCTGGAAGTTTCCCTCTCCCTGTGTTATTCTGCAAATGTGCTTCTTTGAGTTGATGTTCAGACTGATTCACATTAATGTTTCACAGAGACGAGTCCAGAGATACATTAACTCCACATCAGGTAGATAATAACAGCAGCCTGTCAGTTCAAAGCCAAGGGATAAATTATTCTTTCAGTAATGACATAAAAATAAGGTTGGCATTTAAGCAACAGATGCGGCAAAGATATCTGTTAAAGACTTCTGCCAACCAACATGGCTAAGACAAGAGAAGGCCTGTAATTCAGAAAGCTCACTCTAGACAAGAACTGATCTAAGGCAGTTATCTCACCTTTCTTCCTATAAAAGTACTAATCCTAGGACCAGGTGGTAGGATACCCAGCAGAGTGTACACTTTAGTCTGTGCAAGGACCATGGTTAAAGTCTTCAGTTTCCACTGCAGGGAGGAAACTTCACAAACAGTGGAGCAATGATGCAGGTGTTTCTCTTTCTGTCTGCCTCTCACATTCTATCAAAAAGAAAGGAAGGAAAGAAGAAGGAAGAAAGTGGCTACTGGGAAAAGAGAGAGAGAGCTCCAGGTTCATGGTCTCTTCTAAATCTAATCATCTCCCACCAAAATGGTTATGCAAATAAAAAAATTCATACCTGAGGCACCAAAAGTAGCAGATTTAATCTCCAACACCACCATAAACCAGAGTAGTGCTCTGGTAACAAATAAATAAATAAATAAAAATGTAATTGCCTCCTATAGGATCTTTCTATATATTATCACAGTGGAGATTAGGGTTTCAATAGATAAATTTTGTAGAAAGTGCACATTGCAGTTCAAGACTTGTACTATTCACAAGTCATCTTGTTCTTGCTTCTTTGGAGACTGGGCGGAAGGTGAGTTTAGGTGCCACATGACCACTCCAACAATGCTCATGGAAACTGGAAGAGTCCCAGAGTGCCCCAACCCTGTAGATACTCTGGGCTTTTGCACTCACCACCCAATGACCTTAAGCTGACTACATATCCCTTTTAATCTTTACTTCTGTTTTCTTGTTTTTTAGATTATTTACTTCCTCAGTCTATTTCAACATGAAGAATACTGCCACCTCTCAAGGGGAGATTTTTTAAAAAGCATATACATGTGACAATAACAGCCAGGTAAATAGCAACCCTCCCCCAATAAAATGATCCAATCAAAATATACTTAATCAATAAAAATACTTAATTATATTCCTGGTGGAGAATAAGTGTCAACTGCAAACACTGTTTCCACATTGTACTAGTTAGCACACAGACATGTTAGTTTCATATATCTATACTACCTCTCCTGAAGCAAGCTTGAAGGCATTCATCTTGACTTAAGTTCTTAGATTTGCCAACTCTCTATTTAAGGGCTGGGACATTTTTATGGTCTTCTGAACTTAGAGTCAATCCATTTTCTTTTTTAAAACTATTATTATTTTTTTTTGGATAGAGAAAGGGAAAGAGACAGAGAGACACCTGCAGCATTACTTCACCACTCATGAAGCTTTCGCCCTGCAGGTGGGAACCAGCGGCTTAACCCAGGTCCTTGCACATTGTAACATGTCTGCTCAACCAGGTGCTTCACCACCCTGCCCCAAGTTAGTCTAGTTTCCAAAGGAAGCTTTTGCATATTAGTGCCCATGCTTTGACTGACAGTTAAACCCTCAGGAGACGGGAGGAACATGTCTTTCGACTCAGCTTTTCAAAACCTTTATTAGACACTTCTTTAGCCAAATCTTTGGCTTGCACCTGCCTTACCATTCTCAAGCAATCAAGCATCAAAGTAGTTTAAATATAGCTGGCATGACATTTCATGTTGGGAACATGTGTAAGCCTGATAGAGCTTAGGGAGAACCACCCCATCTTTGGATGGAGGTCTGAGAAGATAACCTCTTGGTAAGTCTCTCTCAACCGAGGTGAGCATAAGGGGGGAAACTCAGACTTGGTTCTTTCCTTCTTGACTCTCAGGCCCACAGATACCCCAGTACTTCCCTCCATTAACCACAGGCCACATGGCTGCAGATTCACTTATTCAAAGTCATCTTCTGATCACAGAAGAACACACCTTATCACACATTTCATCACACACCTCAGACCCCAGACAAGAGAAATTCCAAACTATATGGCCTTTTGATATTCATCTTCTCTCTGTCTTACCCTACGGGTTTAACCCCTATGCTTCTCTCAAATACCTTTGGATAATTAAGTTGCTTGTGTTATGGAAAATAACTGTCTTGTATCTCATCAATTCCTGTCATACCAGCCCCCTACCTTAGGATCATGCTGACTGTTAAGAAACCTGTAATTTCTGTCATATTTCAACAATAATTACCTCCACTGCTTTTCTATTTAACTCATGTCAATTTTGCTAATAAACGGACTCTAGGATTCTGGGACTCAAGGAATCAGATTCTAGATTCACGCTAAGAGTCCCCTGGTGTCTTTTACTTCATGTCACCCCTGTCATGAGCGAGAAAGAACCAGCCCGTTACCTTTCCCCTGGAGGCCACCCTGCCGGAGAAGGAGAGAGACACCCCGAAAATTTCAAGTTTGGTTTACAGGTGATAAGATTAGAAGGAGGTTTATTACTGTAGGTATGCTGCCCTAAATGTGTCTAGACAGCTTGTTTGAGCTGAAGAGCTTTGTTTCCCTTGGGTAGGTATGATGGGGGGGGGGGGGGTGAGGTGAGGGGATGGTAATAGTGATGGTGGCCCCCAATAATGTTCATATCCTATTCCAGAACCTTATAAGTATATTAAATGCTAAAAAGTGAAATTTCAGATTTGGTGATGTAGCTAGGGAAATGGCTCAACTGGTAGAGTGTTGGACTTGCAGATGTGGTAATGCATTTGATGGGATGTTTATCCAGGATTGTTTGTAACGGTAATGGTGATGGTGGTGCTGCTGGTAATAGTAGTAGCTGCAGCAGCAGGAGACTACCATGTTCCTAATTCAATTACATGTTTTCTGTACAAAAAAAAAAAACTCATAGGCTCTTTGACTAGATAGAACTCTGAAGATCATTCTGTCCAGTCCATCATGTTAACAATTGAACATTTAGAGTCAGTCTGGTGAGAAATGAGACGATGAGCATAAATGACCTGTGCTCGCCTTTCCATTCCACAGATGGAAAATAGATTCAAAGACGTTAAAAAGCTACAAAGATAATCATGTGTGTCAGTCTGCATAGTCCTTTGCCCTAAGCCTGATAGACAATCACATTTTCAGGATGGCACTGTTACAGTCACTTGTACGGGATAGCAAAGGCAGCAGGCCAGATTTCTTAAGTAACTGTCAGTTTACCAGTCCACATCACTTGTAGTGCATCATGAAAGAATATGGTCTCATGACTTTCTAGTTATACACACACATGTGAGAAACAGAAAGAAATTAAGAGGGTAGAGGAAGAGAGAGACACCTGCAGCACTATTTCACTGCTTGAAAAGCTTCTCCCTTGCAGGTGGGGACCAGGGCTTGAACCTGGGTCCTTGCACACTGTGATGTGTGACCTGTGTCAGGCATATAGCCACCTGGCCCTTCTAGTTATCTTTAAATAATATAGTGGTAGGACCATCCCTATATGTCTCTTAGAATCTATTTATTTAATTTTACATGAAGTGGTTGTGTTCCACTGTTGCCTTCAAAGTTTTAAATTATGCTATTTTGCACAAAAAAATATCTAAGATTTTTCTTTTTCCTATCAAAATTCACATTTCTGGGATTTTTTTCAATCTGAGAAATTAACAGAATATGATTTTGGTGTAAAAGGTGGTAACCATAAGGTGCTAAATATCACCACTTAAAGTAGACGGTATTTCTGTCACTCAGCTGTGATATTTCTTTAACTTAATATGCCACAAATCTTGGGACAGGAAGGGAGCACATCCTGGAAGCCTTTGGCTTAATAAAGTGTATACACCCAGCTCCTGCTACTTGCAGGACAGCATACCTTGATCACTATCTTGGTTTAGGCTCCTATAACAGAGTAAGGTGGTTTAAACAACAATTTAATTCTCACAGTTCTGGAGGGAGGATGGGAGGCCCAAGAGATCAAGATGTGCTGAGTTTCCTCTGGGAAAATCCCTCACCCTGACTTGTAGATGATTGTCTTCTGGCTGTGTTCTCAAATGGTAGATAGCATAAATATCTTCCTCTTCTTCTAATGGCTCCAGTCCTATTATGGATTCCCAGAATAACTACCCTGTAGAGGGTCCAGTTTCTAAATGAGTTTGGAGGGTTACGAGTCAGTCCACAACAGCCACATTACTAGAAGCCCTGAGCACCCTCTCCCTCCTGTACAAAACAGAGGTCATATGAGTCCCTATACTGGTGCTGCAGGTCAGGGAAATGGGGGCCAGTAGGTGGTCTATGAGGGCACTGAAATAATGTGTGGAACTATTCTTTAAACTCTGGAGTTACTATGGTATAATACACCAAACCCAGGCCAAGTTTCACTTGGTGCTTTCCCTTTCTGTCCTTGTTTAAGTCCCATCTATAAGTGAGATAATCTGATATTCACCCTTCTCTTTTTGGCTTATATCACTCAACATAATTCCTTCAAGCTTCATCCAAGGATAAATGATCTGGGGCGGGCGGTGGAGGGTGGGGGTGGGGGAACCTAAGGGTCCTAGTGCATTATGGTTAAAAGGGAGCTAAGATGAGAGATGAGAATGTTTGAATGTTTTGCAGACACTTAGACACTCATCTTGGTGAGATGAGAGATTGTAAACACATGTCAAGACTGTACTGTTGGGAGTCAGGCAGTGGCGCAGCGGGTTAAGCACAGGTGGCACAAAACGCAAGGACCCGCATAAGGATCCCAGTTCGAGCCCCGGGCTCCTCACCTGCAGGGGAGTCGCTTCACAAGCGGTGAAGCAGGTCTGCAAGTGTCTATCTTTCTCTCCCCCCTCTGTCTTCCTCTCCTCTCTCCATTTTTCTCTGTCCTATCCAACAACAACGACATCAATAACCACAAGAATGTTAAGCAAGGGCAACAAAAGGGAATATATATACATATATATTTTTAAAAGAATTGTACTGTAAACCATTAATTTTTATCCCCCAATAAAATTTTAAAATAATAATAATAAAATCTAGTGTTACAAAAATTTCACTGTTAAAACTCTCTGTGTTGGGAGTCAAGCGGTTAGCACAGCGGGTTAAGCGCAGGTGGTGCAAAGCACAAGAACCAGTGTAAGGGTCCCCGCTCGAGCCCAGGCTCCCCACCTGCAGGGGAGTCACTTCACAGGTGGTTAAGCAGGTCTGCAGGTGTCCATCTTTGTCTCCCCCTCTCTGTCTTTCCCTCTTGTCTCCGTTTCTCTCTGTCCTATCCAACAACGACGACATCAGTAATAACTACAATAAAACAACAAAGGCAACAAAAGGGAATAAATAGACAAACATTAAAAAAAAAACTATCAGTGTCATATTCAGATAGTCATCTATTTTCCCCTATAATTAGACACAAATATTAAGCAATAACATAAAGATAAAAATATAATAATTCAAATGCCAAATCCCAATTAAGCATATTTCCTAAGTGCTATGTTCCCAAAGTTCTTTCTTCTGGGTCCCTCCCACTGCCAAGTTAGCTTCCTAGGATTGTGCGTGGTTGGGAATAATAGTTACCAAATGGAAAGAGACAGAGAGCCATGAATGGACAGTGGAAATAGTGGGAACATGAACCCTCTGACTTTAGAAAGCCATTTCAAAGTTAAAGGAGGCCAAACATTCTGGTACACAGGTGGTTTTTCCAGTCTAGTACTGTGGCTCTGTGTTTGAGGTCAAAAACCCATGATTTCTCAACCCAACCTCATCAGTACAGTGGTCAGAAAAAAATCTTGTCCATAGCCCTGGGAATTATTCATGGAAGTCATTTCTGGATTATTTCTGGTGGAAAGGAAGGTGGTCAAATCAGTTACTACTGGGAAGTCACCGTCATACCCGCATAGGCCCCAAACTCCCTTCTCAACCATTTCACAATGCTGCTGTCTTTGGTTTCAGTCCAGAGATATGGATCTGGTGTGTTTCTGATCTGTTTGATGTCAAAAGCTCTTGAAGGAAATCTGGTGCTTTGTTTCACCACCAGCTCTCTTCCAAAACCAGATATATGCTGCATAACCATTGAAGCTTTTCCAAGTCGTGACATTTCTCTAGAACTCATCCATTCTTCCAGGAAAGCTTGGTGAAAACCCCCAATGCTTCATGCCTTGTGTTGGCCCTGATTCAAAATGAAGCCCAGCCACCCATTTCTCCTGATGCCATCGAAGCCTTATCTTAGTTTTGACCTCAGGCTCTCTTCTAATGATGACTACCTGGCCAGCATCATCTATGTGGTAATTCATCATTTCTTTCTACTTTTGCACAAAAGTTCACCCCTAGATGATCCTCAAGGACAAATCTACTGGGATTCAGTCCTATATCCAGATGTGTGTATGTTTAGAAGAGTCACCAGGCCCTTGGAAGCAAACTCACTTTAATTTAATTCAACTGCAGAAAGCTTCCTTAGAACGCCCCTCTCCCCCAGCTCACAGTTAATATTGCATTCTTGAGGCTTGTCTTCTCTCCAATGCCTCTTATCTTAAGTTCTTCCAAGACACCTGCTGCAGTTGACATGGTTTCACTATCTCACAACTGGAGAGTAATTTCCTGCTTCAAGTAAAGGAAAAGACTTTAATAAGATGATATAGAGCAGCTGTTTTCTCCAGTCACAAAAGAGAGATTGAAAGGACTCTAACTAGCATGGAATGAAGATGTTTGGGGGTCCTGCCCCTCTCCCCAGTCTCCAACTTGCTAGGAGATGACAGGGAAGTTTCATCAATGTGGAGACACCACTGTGGTCTCCTGAACCTTGCTCATTTTGACCAAGTCACCCTTCCCCTCTCACACTCTATTTTCCAGGGGGGTTAATCAAATCTTGTAGTGGCTCACAGGGGCAAATTCACTTGGAAATGTGACTTTATTAGAAACCGGTAATTCTGAGTGGAACCTTAACAAATACCTTCTTGCTCAAGCAGCGTTCCCTTTCCTAAACACCTGTTCTCACTCAGGCATGTCTCTGGGAACTGGGAAGTCAAAAATTAAATACATTTACATCACCAATTTGAAAATGAGCTTTGGGAACTCAGAGGGGGAACCTAACTCTTCCGGAGGGGACAACGGAAGCTTCCTAAAAGAGAACATGGCCTGAGCTGGCTCTGGAAGAAAGAATGAGGGAGAGTCATAAATAAAGTGTGGAGGGAGGTAGCCTCCATGTAGAGCATGAGAAATGGTGTAGAAGTGTGAAGGAGCATAGTGTTACTCAGAACCTGCCTGATATGTGAAGTTACTGGAAGGAAAAAAAATATGAAATCAGGACAGGCAGATAAACAAGGGAAAAGCAGAAGCAGGCAAGTTCCTGAAGTCCTTAAAAACCAAGAATGGCCGTCACCCCTCAACTTAACGACCTTTCTGTGGCTTCCCCAGCACCCAGATTTCATCAAGTAATGTCTACACTGATTGACTCTCAAAACAGTCCAAAGGTTGTGTTTGCTTTTGTAATCAGGGCTTTTTGGAGGGTCTTTAAATAAGTGTGACTTTTTCTTACTATGAAGAGAAGCCTGTATTTTATCGCATAAGGAACTGATATCCAAGTGCAATGATTTATTACTATCATCTCAGATATATGAAAGAGTCAAAATAGTCAAACAAACATCTGCATATTCATCATTCAAATCAAATATTAAGACAGTACAAGTGCAATTGATGTCACTCTTCTTAATTTATGTCTCCCCTGCATCTTAGTGTAAACGACTATTCTGAAGTGTTTATGTACCATCCTTTCATATTTTCACACATTCATGTTTTCCATGTGTGTTACAGATATATACATATGTAATATATGTAACATTTGTAATACATGGGTTTTTTTTTTTTTTTTAGCCAGAGCATTGCTAAGCTCTAACATACAGTAGCACTGGAAATTGAACCTGGAACCTCAGAGCCTCAGGCATGAGTGTCTGTTGGATAAGCAGCAATATTGCTTAATGAAATATATATTCTAGTATATATATATACTGCATATTCCATGCCAGTATAATATATATTGCATATGTAACACATATTTAAAATATTTGTAAAATGTATACAAGTAAATTAGTGATGATATTTTTGCTGTTTTTTTTCTTTGCTGTTTTGAAGTATTAAGTTGCACTGATTCTTCTGCAGAATATTTCTTTCACTCAACATAGTTTTGTGACCTATCTATATTAATCCTCATAGTGTCATTCATTTCAGCACTGCATAGCATTCATTGCATGGAAACAGAAATACACCACCGTTTAATTTATCAGTTCTCCTGAGGATGGACATCTATGTTATTTCCAAAAGCTCCTAGATTCCATATTCTTTCTAATACTTGACTTTCAGATGTCACTTATTTTACCTAGTGACACTGAAATGATATCTCACAGTCAACAATATTTATACACCTTTCCCATATCTGGGAGATACTCTCTTCTCTGATTCAGCTTTTTGGTCCTTTTTCCAGCCATGACATCATCTCCCTAGACAATAACTTGGATCCACCTGCATATCAGATTTCAGGCTCAAGGGAAAAAAGAAAAGGAAAAAAACTAGTATAACCACAGGCCCTTTGGAATATAACTAAAATACACCTACTAGCTATCTATAAAATGAAGACCCCCCCCCCAACTCTTCATCTGCACTATTCCAGCCTTTACTTTCATGATTAGTCAACAATTTGTTTGGCTTTATATGTTAACTGTCTTCTTAGTCACCAGGTTCCAGATGCTAGCATGATGCCAACCAGACTTCCCTGGAAAGACAACCCTACCAATGTGTCCTGGAGCTCTGCTTCCCCAGAACCCTGCCCCACTAGGGAAAGAGAGAGACAGGCTGGAAATATGGATCAACCTGTCAACACCCATGTTCAGCAGGGAAGCAATTACAGAAGCCAGACCTTCCACCTTCTGCATCCCATAATGACCTTGGGTCCTTACTCCCAGAGGGATAAAGAATAGGAAAGTTATCAAAGGAGGGGATAGTATATGAAGTTCTGGGGGTGGGAATTGTGTGGAGTTGTACCCCTCTTATCCTATGGTTTTGTCAGTGTTTCTTTTTTATAAATAAAATTTTAAAAAGAAAGAAATATCTCATTGTAGTTTCAATTTGCATTTCTTCGGTTATTAATAATGCTGAGTATCTTCCATTTTTATTGACCATTTTATACATTGTATATTTACAGTGTTTTTGGTTGTTTTTCTCCTAGGTTATTTATCCCCTGGTAAGTTATATGATTTCTTTTAAAAATCTTTTTTATTTATTTATTATTGGATACAGACAGAAATTGAGATGAGTAGGGGAGGTAGAGAGAGAAAGAGAGAGATACCTGCAGCCCTGCTTCACTACTTGTGAAGCTTCCCCCTGCAGGTCAGAGCCAGGGGCTTGAACCTCGGTCCTTGTGTGTGCCTGACCCCCATTTATAGGACTGCTACAAACAGTAATTGATGCATTTAAATATTTTGGGGAAAAAAAACTTTTTCATCAGACATGTTAATAGTACTTAGGAAATTTTGTCAAAAAGTAGGAATTGAACAAAAGAGATTACTGAATATTCACTCAGTTACTTCTAGAGTTTCAAGAATTGTCAGGTTCTATGTACCATTGACTATCTTTTATTAACTAAGCTGTTTTCTTAGTTAAAACAGAGAGGGGGTGAAACTTAACTCTTTGAGGGATAAAACTAACAGGAATACAAATGTCTCCTGTTCATTGCAGTAATTTCTGCACATAGCAATCAAAGTTGATTTTGTCTAAAAGAGAATTCCCTAAGTCAAATTCTCTCATTTAATTTCATTTTAGTTCACTGATTAGTAAGTCAAAGCTATTCTCACATGTTTGTGTGATTTCTGTTAAGAGGGTTATGATTTTGCCATGTTGAAAATTATGTTTTAGCAGACACCTCTCACGGGGAAATGAGAAACTGTAGCCATGTAGCAACCATCAGCCATACTGCAAACAATTAAGATTACCATAAAATGATTTTTTTTAATTATGTTTTACAGGGTGGGGGGGATAGTGTAGTAGTAAAAAAAAAAAAAATACTGCCATGACTAAGGCTCTGAAGTCCCAGGTTCAGTCCCTGGAACCACCATAAGCCAGAGCTGAACTGTACTCTGGTAAAAATTAATTATATTTTAGCAAAGGAGTTATTTTTAAGGAATGATAAAAAAGGAATGAAGGCAAATTGACACTGCTAGTCAGAGCTACAGCTGGTCAGACAAAACAACCACATCATGAGACAGAGGATCTGGAAGTGCCCTGCTGTGAGTGACTTGAGTCTGAGACCCAGAAAGCTGAGTGTGAATGAATACAGCTGGAGCAGAAGCTCAAGGGGCAACAGATCGGAGACTTTGAGGCTAGTGTGTGGGCTTTACCTAGGTGGGAGGTTTGAACACACATCGTTTCACTGAATTCTATGAAAACCTATGCGGGAAAGGAAATTAGTTTTGCATATAAGGAGACGGATGCATAGGGAAGCAAAAGTGTAGGTTTCCATAGAATTAAATAAAGCAATGCATGTGAACGAATTAACACTTGGTAACAAGTGTGGCAATAACAATAGCAGTTAGCATTTATCGAAAACTTTATTGTACTAGACTGAAAGCTGTGAGGAAGTGGAAGCTTAGAGACCTCAAAACCAGAGGACAGGCCGGGGTGCATCTAGTTAAGCACACACATTACAGTGTGCAAGGACCTGGGTTCAAGCCCCTAGTCCCCACCTGCAGGGAGAAAGCTTCATGAGTGATAAAGCAGGGCTGTAGGTCTCTCTCTGTCTCTGTCACTATCTCCCCTTCCTCTCTCAATTTCTCCCTTTCTCTAGCCAATAATAAATAAAAAGTAGGAAGGAAGATTACCCAAGCTGGTAATCTGTGAGCTATCCAGGAATTATTGTTATTACCCTAGATGAGCAAGCAGCTGACCAAGCACCCAGAAACAGGTTCAAAAGTAGAGTCTAGGGTCCGGGTGGTGGCACACCTGGTTGAGCGCACATATTACAATACTCAAGGACCCAGGTTCGAGCCCCCCATCACCACCTGCAGGGAGAAAGCTTTGCAAGTGGTGAAGCAGGGCTGCAGGTGTCTCTCTTTCTCTTTCCTTCTCTATCTCCCCCTTACTCTGGACTTATTGCTGTCTCTATCCAATAAATAAATAAAGATATTAAAAAATTTTAAATAAAAGTAGACTCTGTGAGAACTAGCCACGGGGCCATGTGCAGTCCATCCCTTCTCTGAGATCCAGTCATGCATTCATTCATTCATTCATTCATTCATTCCTGTGATAAATTCCCTGCCTGTGCCAAGTCTTATCCTAATTATTGGTGCTGGTGAAATAAGGAAAGTAAAGGAGACCAGTTTCTGGTTTTTATTTGTTTTGTTTTATCTTGGTTTTGGTTTTGTTTTTGCTTTTGTTTTTTATCAGAGCACTGCTCAGTTCTGGAACTTGTTTTGGGGATTGAACCTGGGGCCTCAAAGCCACAGGCATGAGACAGTTTTTGCACAGCCATTATGCTATCTCCTGGTCTCAGTTATTGAACTATTAAGCTGGAGGCGATTTTATCAACTATTTTGACACCTCATTCATTTCCTAGGGTTGACATATCAGAATACCACAGAGAGGGGGACCTAAAACAACAGAAATTGTGTAAAGTTTCAAAATATAAAATCAAGATGTAGACAGCCTTGCCTCTCTCCAGCTTCTGATAGTGACCAGAAGTCCTTAGCTTGTAGCTGCTACACTTCAGTCCCTGCCTCTGTTACCATGGGCCAGTCTCTTCACATGCTTTCCTTAAAAATGCAACACTACTCCAACATCCATGTTCAGCAGAAAAGTAATTACAGAAGCCAGACCTTCCTTCCACCTTCTGTACCCCATAATGATCTTATGTCCGTGCTCCCATAGGGATAAAGAATAGGAAAGCTTTCAATGGAGCGGATGGGATATGGAGTTCTGGTGGTGGGAATCGTGTGGAATTGTATCCCTCTTATCCTATGGTCTTGTCAATATTTCCCTTTTATGAATAATTTTTAAATACACCGCTATATAGTCCACCTGCATGTTAACTATCAAGACCAAGTAAAAATTACTAAAGTCATGGGCCCCTTGGAGCTTGCCTAAAATAGACTTCCTAACTTCTTGCCACATGAAGATCCCCTCATTTCATCTGTTCTATTCTGACCTTTGGATTCCTGTTTACTAAACAATTTGTCCTTCTTTATATCTTACTGCCTTTCAGCCACCAAGTTGCAGATGCTACCATGATGCCAACCTGATTTCCCTAGGCAGACAACCTCACCAATGTGTCCCAAAGTCTTACCTCTCCTGAGCCCTACCACACTAGGGAAAGATAGAAAAAACAAACAAAAAAAAAAACATAACTTAAAAAAATATGTTGGGTATATGGATCAACCTGCCAATGTCCACATCCAGTGGAGAAGTAATTACAGAAGCCAGACCTTCCACCTGTTGCACCCCATAAGGATCTTGGGTGCATATTCTCAAAGAGATAAAGAATAGGAAAGCTTTCAGGGGAGGGGAGAGGATATGGAACTCTGGTGGCGGGAATTGTATCCCTCTTATCCCACAGTCTTATCAATCATCATTAAATTACTAATAAAAATATTTTTAAAAAGAAAAGAAACAGGCTGGGGGTATGGATCAACCGGTCAACATCCACGTCCAGCAGAAAAGCAGTTACAGAAGCCAGATCTCCCACCTTCTGAACCCCATAAAGAATTTTGGTTCATATTCCCAGAAAGGGATGAAAAATAGGGAATCTTCTAATGGAAGGGATGGGACACAGTAGTCTACTGGTGGGAACTATATAGAATTGTACCCCTGTTATCTTATAATCTTGTTAACCATCATTAAATCACTAATTAAAATTTTAAAATAAAGACATCATTTACACTATATTTAGGACTCACCCTCATCCAGCAAAACTCCATCTTAGATAAGTATAACTGTTCTTCTTCTTCTAGCATTTGCCCTTCTTCCGTAGCCAGTCAACAGCGTCAGGTTGAGCCTGATGTAAAGTTTCGAGACCTCCTTTGAATCTGGAGAGGTGGCAGTCGTTGACTATGTGGGTCATAGTCTGTCTGGAGCCGCAGGGGCAGTTCGGGTCGTCTCTGGCTCCCCAGCGATGGAACATAGCGGCGCACCGGCCATGGCCTGTTCAATAACGATTGAGGAGGGCCCAATCATAACATGCTAGGTCAAAGCCAGGTTAACGCTTGCAGGGGTCTGTGATGAGGTGTTTGTTCTTTACCTCAGCTGACTGCCAACTCTGTTTCCAAGAGACTGGAACAGAGAAGTTCAGTGTAGGCGTAAGGGACCAGATTGGGTGACGAGACATCAAGCGTTGTACAGGGTGGGCGAAGATATCCGCGTATATTGGCAGGTCCGGTTGAGCGTAGACGTGGGAAATGAACTTAGATGATGCCGCATCCCGACGAATATCTGGCGGGGCGATGTTGCTAAGAACTGGCAGCCATGGAACCGGGGTAACTGTAAGGAAGTTATTCTCACATAGGGTACACATTCTGATGTTTTAGGAGGGCTAGAACTTCGACTTTCTTCCTGAGGGACACAATCCAACCCACAACAGTATACCAGATGAAACCTTGAGTAGGAAAGGCCTTTGGGACCCAAAGTCAAAGTCTTCCAAGGCAGCCCCGGGGTTTTGGCTTTCCAGCAAAAGAGAAAAACAGAAGCCCAAATCCCAAGAGAGGAGGATTATACTTCCCAGTGCTGAGTTTTCTCTGATGAAGTATTATAAATTCACCGCAGATAAAAGTGTGAAGATTTTGATTAAAGAAAAAAAAAAGGGAAAAGAAGCCATCCCACTTTTGCCTTCTGAAAGATTAAATAAGCAAAGTGTCAAGGGTGCTACACCTGATTATTATTCCACTTTCCAAGAATACGGCCCAAATCTGGAAGCACTGATAGTCACTAATGTGTCTCTTTAAGTTCTCTAAGATACAGGAAGCAAAGAGAGCCAGCATTTTAAGTAAAGGTCTCCTTTGTGCCAAACCATATGTGAAATGGCTTATAGATATCAACTCTTAGACTGCTCATGGTGAATCCCTGATAGTTTTCCCTATTTGACAGGTAAGAAAGCAAGCTAAGAAATTTTAACTGATTTTTCCCAAATCCCACTGTTTAAAACATTGGGATTACTAGGATTTAAACCAGCCTGCCTGATAACTAAGTCTGTAAATTTACTACCACCTTGTTGCTTTCTTATTCTTATCAAATAATGTATACAAAAACTTGAAGCATGTAAGTTCTGCCTAGCAGAGAGAAGCGGATATATATACAGTTATAACCTTTAGGTCCCACTACCCCTAGAGAATGTTTATAGAATGAATGAATGAATGAATGAATGAATGAATGAATGAATGAATGACACTGGGTGAACATATAGTACACTTGGATTTTCTCTCCCCTAAACTCTCAGGACTATATCTTTCCTTCTGAAGTAGAACTAATTACTCTTCTCACCTCCTGCCCTCACCCCATGCCATGACTCTCAGATAAAGGAAGAGCATTAACTCATCTTGGATAACACCAGACACCACCTGGTTTGCACAGGTCTGATATTCAGTAGATATTTAGTACCTATCTTAAGATACCATCACACCAAAAAAGGACCTGGACCGATGATCTTGAGAGCTCTTTTAATCCTGTCCTGGTATCTACAAAGGAAAAAGGGTCACCCAGTTTCCCATCTTCCTGAACCAGAAAGTCAGCATCTGGACACTTGGACAATTTCCTTTAGCTAGTTCCCAAGAGGAAAACTTTCTACAGACAGCTCCAAAGAAGGGTGGAGTTCTCTCAGCAAGAGGTCCCTTGAGCCTCACTGAAAGCCCTTCTAGGGCCAAAGAGAATGCCAGAACCTCAGTCAAGTTTCTCGGTGATAAACTGAACAACTGCTCCCTGCCCCTTCCAAGAAGGAACAAAAAAGATGATAGCTGATGCTTATTATGCATGAACAATTTGTCTTGCATTATGTAAGCCCTTAATGGGCATGACCACATCTGACTCTCATGTTAAGCAGATCTACATTATGATTCATCTTCTCCATCTCATAAGTCAGGAAATCAGAGCTCCAGAGGGGCCAAGGATCATTCCCAGGGTCATCTCACTAGCGGCACACCCCAAGGTCTAGTTTTTAGTTTTGTTTCTTTTTTTTTTTTTGGCAGGAAATATGTTCACATGGTACCAAATTCAAAATTTACGAAAAGGTATTCAGTGTGAATACGTATTTCTTCTACTGCTAGAATCTCAACATCTCATGCTCAGGGAAAGAATTACTGTAATCAGTCACTTTCACATCCATCCAGAGTTCTTTTATCTTATCAGTTAGTGATTTTACATTGTTTTACAGAAATACCTGATTTCAGGAGTATTTTCATGCCTGCACTAGGTACATACAAGTCACCAGAATTGTTTTCCACTTGTAGAGGTAAGACAGTTAGATTCACCATGAGCCATTCACAGCACACAATGTCCTCTGCTCTCTTTTTCTACCTACCAATATTGCTAGGCAACCATCCATAGAAGGATAGAAATATCTGTTTTATTCTTTGCATGGATAAATGATAATTGTCGTGTGAAAGTGTCACAATATATTTTGAGTACTATAAGGACTGAGTGGTGGCACACTTAGTAGAGCATATATGTCACTATACATGGGGACCTAGATTCCATTCCTGAGGAGGGAAACTTCACAAGTGGTGGAGTAAAGCTGCAGGTGTCTCTCCTTCTCTCTCCCTCTGTCTGTCTCCCACTCTCTATCAAAATGAAATTACTGACAGGAATAGTGGAATGATATATGTACTGAGCAATAAGTCTAGTAGCAAAAACAGAAAGAACGTATATGAAGCCCAAGCTCCTAACCATTTTACTATAAAAAAAAATAATAATAAAAAAGAGCTGAGAAGCTGGATTGTCATGTCCTCTCGCTCTGGGTCATGAAATACTTCAGATCTACTGACCCTCTGTGAGATCTCTACACACAGACTTTCACTCCAATTAAACACTAAATGAAACAATACTTTGAAAAGCACTATGTGTTTGACATACAGCCCATGTCCACTTACGGTAATGTAAGCTGATATCTGACTATCTGCACCAGGTGGGTTGGCATGCTAAAAAGTAGCAGAAGTTGGAGAAGAAATCTTCCCTCTTTCCCTGCATGGAAAAAGCAGACAGATCTCTATTCACACTCAGCTCTGCCATTCACAGTGTAAAACAAAGACAACAAGACATGAACTATCAGAACACCTCTCTACTTCCTGACTTTGGGACAGCCAACTGGTCACCCAACTTATGTCACCTTTGCAGCTAGGTATGGCTATGTCCTCACCAATAAATTATAAACAAAAATGACTCACCCTTTACTTCCTTTCTTCCCCTTTTCCCAGAGACTGGAGTGTGTATGTGGTGGACATAGTGGTAGTTGTAATTGTGAAACTGTTTCAACCAGTGGACGAGGCAATACTAATGGTAAAATCAGAAGGAATTCAGGTTCCTGAGTAACCTCAGAGGATAGCGTGGTGTGCCCACCCTAAATAGTACACTTGCCTAAAATTATACTTTATGTTTAAAAAAAAAAATCACTACAATCCTATTTTAGCAAACTATCCTGAGGTATTGTCAAAGCATTTAAATTTCTTACTAACTGTGTGGCCATGAGCAAGTTCACTGGACACCCCTAAAACTCTGTTACTACCTCTCTAAACCCTTCATTAAAATGAAAAAAAATGGGCAAAAAGAATGCCTAGCACAATGTTTGACACTTGATAAAAATCAGTTACTAGTTCTCTGGGCCTCAGTTTCCCTGTCTATGGAAAGGGCATAATACTTGCTCTATTTTTGTAAAAACCCAAATGATGAAAATCATACTGCTTGCACAATTAGCATGTCACTGTCAGCAACCTAAGATACAGTGCACATTGGAGAGATAAGGAATAAGAGTTTAACCTACCACTGGGTAAGTCTGGACAAGTCCACCATATTGGATTCAATATGGTAGCAAAAAGAAAAAAATTCTGTTTCTGCATGTCTAGGAAGCCACATGATATCTGCTGACAAAGACACGAAAGAATTAAAGTTATATAGGTCCCGCCACTTTTTTTTTTTGCACACATGATTTTTTTTTTTTAAGGAATGCATGCTAGAGAGAGGAGTAGGGAACAATAAAAGTGAAGTGGGTTTCAATGTCTTCCCCCTTTTGTAATATAAAAATGAAAGAATTTAAAGTCACATGTTTAAAGCCCTTGTTTGCTAGAGAACTCTGTGCATATTAGGTGCCCAATACATGCCAGGGACTTTCCTCAACACCTTATATATATATTCTCTCCACTGGTGCTCACAACAGTCCTAGGAAGGACATGCAAATGCTCTCCCTCATTTATAAATGTGAAGACCAGAGTGCAGGAAAATCTTTTCCAGGATCACCCAGTGAGAAAGTTAGCAGCACAGGATGAAACACAAATCCTTTGGATTCCAATGCCACAAGCTCCGATGCCATGATTCTAGTACATATTGAATACCTACTATAATTGCAGCAGTAGCAAAGTTCCATGGAGACTAGCAAGATGAATCTGGCACAAGTATTCTGTTTGCTGGGCACTAGCAAGATCACTTTACTCACAGGAAGTCAAGGAATGAAAAGTGTTTCAGACTAAAGTCAGAAAACAGGCCCTTTGGAATATAACTAAAATATGCCTACTAGCTATCTACGAAATGAAGGACCCCCCAACTTTTCATCTGCACTATTCTAGCCTTTGGGTCCATGATTGGTCAACAATTTGTTTGGCTTTGTATGTTAACTCTATTTTCAACTACCAGGTTCCAGATGTTAGCATGATGCTGACCACATTTCCCTGGACAGAAAACCTCACCAATGTGTCCTGGAGCTCTGCTTCCCCAGAGCCCTTCCCCACTAGGG
Source organism: Erinaceus europaeus (assembly GCF_950295315.1). NCBI lineage: Eukaryota > Metazoa > Chordata > Mammalia > Eulipotyphla > Erinaceidae > Erinaceus > Erinaceus europaeus. The sequence goes on along the minus strand of NC_080174.1, from coordinate 73,995,235 downwards.
AAAGAGAGAGACAGGCTAGGAGTATGGATCAACCTGTCCCCATGTTCAATGGGGAAGCAATTACAGAAGCCAGACCTTCCACCTTTACATCCCACAATGACCTTGGGTCCATACTCCCAGAGGGTTAAAGAAAGCTATCAGGGGAGGGGATGGTATATGAAGTTCTGGTGGTAGGAATTGTGTGAAGTTGTACCCCTCTTATCCTATGGTTTAGCCAATGTTTCCTTTTTATAAATAAATTTAAAAAAAACTAACATCAGAAAACATAGCTCAGTTGACTCAGCTTTTTGACTTTTAGAATATTTCTACACCTCTCTGAAATTTCTCACCCCTCCCATAAAATATGAGTAGGACCTATTTCCCAGCATCATGCAAACTATTAAGTACTGGTTAAAAGTCAGTGTTGCTTAAGAATATTCTAGATGCTCTGCTTGTTTAAGCTAAATACTTCACTAATGTCCCTGAGGACAGTGAGACAAGTACACTTGCTCCCCTGGGAACAAACTAAGGTCAAGTAGTATCACCTAACAATGTTCCCAGCCTGTGAAATCCCAGAAGTCCACATGAGTGAGCGTTGGACCATCTGACCTTCTTCAAGCCCATGTCAAACTATGGATGTCAACAGATGCATGGCATTCTGCAAGCTCTTGCTGTTGGTAGCAACAACCTTTTACATGTGAATGGCATCTTGGATTTTGCAGAAAAGCAAGATCTGTTGTTCGTGAAGTAACTAGGGTACTGAGCTTCTAAGAGCTTGCTCAAGCACTTACAATTGGTTCATTCGACCATATTTCATGCTGGTGTCCATGTTTAACATTTCTTGTACTTTCTCATTATACACCACCTACAACAGGAAAAGATGCTTATTTGGAAGAAGGTTACAAAGCACAGTGCTGAAAAGTATTCATTCAATTAGTAACCATACATCCACTCTTCATCTGCTCCTGTCAGGACCTACAGTGACCAAAGGGATAGCTACAGAGTCTGCCTTCCAGAGACTCAGGATGCTGGATTACAACACCATGTAACAAGGATCTGTGACACCAGACACATCAACTAAGCAATCCACAGTTAATTTTCTTTCTCTTCTAGTGGAACTGAGGCCTTGTGTATGTGTTATGTCATCATTCTGGCCACATCTTCCTTTTTTCATGGAGGGTGGCAGGTGGCACAATGATAGCAAAGCTTCCTTCTATGCCATAGTACCTACATGTGATGCTAGGACTCAAAATGGGTTGTGCACGTGGCAATGTAGCCATGCTACACAGTGAAATATCCCTTGTTCCACAGTGTGTGTTTGTTTGTTTATTTGGTTGTTTTGACATGCGGGTTATCACTGGGGCTCAGTACCCAGTGGCTCCAAGTGGCCATTTTTCTCCCTTTTATTTCTTTTTCTGATAGAGACAGAAAGAAATAGAAAGGGAAAGTGTATGTGTTTGGGAGTGAAAGAGAGAGAGAGACCTGCAGTAAAATTCCACTGCTCCTGAGGCTTCCCCCCTGCAAGTGGGGACCAAGAGATTGAACCTCTCATGGTAACATATGCACTCTACCATGTGCTATCATCCAACCCCCAATCTTCAATTCTCACAAGCTTGCAAAGTGACAGTTTTTCCCCCAGTTTTGACTTGTTCAGAGTCAGATTTGCCTTTGCTCAAAATGAGATATCAAGTGGCAGGGGTTGGATTAGATTCTGAACCCTTTGGATACCAAGGCTCAGCCTCTTTTCCTAAGAATATCCAGAACTCTGAAAAGTCTTAACAATAACCAGGAGAGAACTCTGTCACAGCACCATTTGTTGGCACTGACTTCAGTCAACTCAACTGATTTCTTTGTCCTTTTGACTTCCAGGTTGCTAACAATCATATCAATAGAATGACAGAGAAAGTGCATCTAGTTAGTCCTTCTTATTGTAGAGTTGAGGGAATTGAGGTACAGAAAGCACAAATCCCTTACCTAAGTCCCAGAAAGTTCATTTGACCATATCCTGGCTTCCTAGATCAGGACTTGGCACTTCTTTCACATTCTTTATCATCTAGTGATAAATCACCTGTTTCAGGCAAAGGCCAAGTATAGGGTATCTTTGTGTCTCTAGTGCTTGGCACACAGAGCAAGGCCTTCACTGAGAATCTGGTGGTTGAATGATAGATGAAACAACAAATAATCATCCCCATTAGACAGAGGAGAAACTGAGGTTCAAAGAATTAAGAGCATCTGTCCAAGGTTTTATATGTCTACGCAGTGACAAGCCAAGATTTACACCTCATCTTTCTGGCTTTGAGACCAAAATTCAATATTAGCAGGAAGGTTTATGTAAGACACCTCCCACCCCCAAGAAAATAAAAACAGGCACTTTTTTTTTATTTAGAAGGGACTTTTTCCTGCTTCTACTCTACACTGGAAAAGGCCTGCAGCTGGGGGTCCTTCAGGAGAACCAGGTATGTGGACTCAGCTGGAAACCATGACAAGTGTGCAAGAGGATATAGCCCCATCCCTGCCAAACCCTGCCCCCCCCACCTTCCAGAGAGGCCTCAGGCCCAGATGGCCAAACCAATCACACATGTTTGGAAGTCAATAAACAGCCTTGCTGGGGTCCAGGAGAAAGATCTGTTCTGGGGGTTCTGCCAGGCTTGGGGATGAGGCTGCCAGAGGGAGGTCAGAATAGGGGAGGACAGATGTGTCCAAGGCCCTGCCAAAGACCAGACTGGTCCCAGTGAATCAGTCCTCTAACCAGAGCCATAACTCTCTTCCAAGCTCAGAGTGTTCCGGTTCCCAGATTAAACCGTGGAAAAGCAGTTCCACGTGGACTTTTCAGCTTATTCCCTTACTCTGCCTTTGCTCCTACACCCCTCCCCCAACCCAGAATCACAGGGCCGTTTCGTGTCAATGTGAAGAAACCTCTTTATTTATTCTTTATTTTCTTCTTTCTTGAACACATAAAAATAACCCTGCCAGACCCAGATACGCATGTGAAATCTCAAGAAGCTGGGCTTAAACATGTTGGCACGTGACAAGTAAAGCAGTCCCACATGTGGCTGCCGAGGAGCGCCCCCTCCATGCTAAGTGGCCGCCTTCCTCGCTCTCAGGAATGCTAACGGGAGAAAGGAGAGAAAGTATGTGCACCCCAACCACTCCTTAAACGGTCTTTCTTGTTCAATTTATCATCTTAATTTTGCAAATACAAAGCCTAAGAATAAGAGTGAAGAGTCCAAAGTCATTCATTCAAAGTCATTCAACAAGGTTTATTATTTCCACCTGTGAGTTGACATGGATTTTTTTTTTCTTTTTTGGTAGAGAGAAACCTTCCCCACCCCATTATTGAAAAGGAGTCACTAATACATCCCCTTATGTATTCCACACAAAGCTTCTCCAAGTGCATAAAGGGAAAAACTAATTCTATGACTAGTATGCACAACTTAGCCTTGTTTAAAACCACTGATTAAACAGTATTTGCTTAGGAAATGACTGATTAAAGAAACCAAACAATGTGGGATTTCTCAAATACAGGAATTGTCAAAGCTTTTAATTGGCTAAAGCATATTTGATCCCCCCAGCTTGAGTACAGAGTATGTTTGCAGTATTGTCCCAAAGTTATGAATTAGTCCTAGGAAAAGCTATTTTGGACACACTTTTGCACTATATCAGGTTGAGTCATATGAAATGTTAAATCATTGTTAATGTCATCATTTACAATGTTTCCTAATCATCAAAGCAGCATTTCCAAATGGTATGATTAACTTATCTACATTAGGGCCTTATTTCACACATTTTGTGCCTCCAAGATCATATTTCAGTATGTGATGTGACCAGTAGACCCTGAACACAGTCACAGGGACTTGATATGTAGCTGTTTCTGTGCTCACTGTTAGGACTACAAACATTCCTGGATGGGAAATCACAGATGCACACTGTCTACAAAATTCATACTTGTTCTTTCACAGTCAGGAGTTATCATGAGAAGGAACTGCCTAACTATAAACCGTGATTCCCAGTCCCCTCCCATCCAGATGGGTGTGAGTGGCTACTGCCCACTACAAAATATTAGTTTAAGTGATACATGCCATTGCCCAGCAAAGGCAGGTGAATTTCAGGTGTTTCCTCTCTAGTCTTTATTTTGCCATTTTTCTTTTCTTTTCTTTTCTTTTTCTAAATACAGAGGATTCCATGGCTCCAGGGCTTATGGGAGGAAACTTATCCCTGATTTATGACCTGGTAGAAAGTCACTCATCAAGTAGGCACACCTACATTAACTATTAGGTGAGGAACAACGACATGAATTGTCTTAAGCCATTAACATTTGGGGATAGATGGGGAAGTGTTGTTCTTGTCATCACAAGAGAAAGTACTATCCCAAGTAATAAAATGAAGTTTGGAGCAGAAGCCAAGAGTGACTATCCAAGCCCTGAAGATGATGACACCATAGAGAAAAATGCCCACCTCAGCAAGGTCTCCCTGGTCAGAATAGTTAGAGTTCACATGTTTGGGCAATCTCTTAGCTCCAGTCAGACTACTTTAAAAAAAAATACCACATATGAGATGAATTACAAAAAAATAAACATTTACTTCTCACTGTTTTGGGGGTTAGGAAGTCCAAGATCAAAGCACTAGCAAATTTGTCATCTGGTGATATATTTTGTGATCTTCCATTTCTTCACAGATATATTTTGTGATCCTCCATTTCTTCACAATCAAATAGAATGGACCCACAATGCATTGCATGCAGGAGGTACTCCATATTACCCATCTTTCTTTCTTATAGCGATTTAAAAAATAAAAGACTTGGGGGAGGGCAGGGGTAGATAGCATAATGGTTATGCAAAGAGATTCTCATGCCTGAGGCTCCAAAGTCCCAGGTTCAATCCCCTGCACCACCATAAGCCAGAGCTGAGCAGCGCTCTGGTAAAAAAAAAAAAAAAAATTGAAAAAAAAAAAGACTTGGGGCACACTTTGGTGTGGGTTTAAATAATCAAGAAATGTATTACGTCGTGGCATAGTGTGGCAGAATGGTATTATTTAGGTACAGCAAGATAACAAATGGGACAGCTATTGGTTAGTCATTATGGCCATAGAAGAGAGTCTCTTAAGCTAATTTTACCAGATTTCAACTACACATGTTCAGTCTCTCCCTATGAGAGGCAGCAAGGCAGGTCCTGGGGAGTGAGGCAAACACCGAGAGCATAGAGGAAAAGAGTGGCCAGGATGAGAAGCACAGGAAGAGAGAGGCCACAGAAGAAGACAGGAAAAGAGAGCCATTTCCACCCAGCTCTTGCTTCAATCTGTCAGCCGGAAGGCAGCCAGCCGTATGCTAGTTAAATTCATCAACCTCTGCTAGATGCTAATTACATCCCAAAATCTAGTTCACGTGCTATGTCACGACACTTTCATCATGTCAAGGACACTAGACATGAAGTTGGCTACCAGGCTGACCTCCAGTATGGTATTTGACATAGTAATTGTGCCACACATGCTGCCTGTGCATTGGGTCAGGGATAATTCTGCAGTCTTTGACCCATCTGGATTTGAGTTCAAGTGTAAAAAAATTTTTTAAAAAATGACTTCCTAGGTTGTGTGCTATATTTTTTCTTTTTCCACCATGGAGAGTGACAACCAACATCTTTGACCATGTGTAGGTAGCATTAAGCAAGCTTGCCCTGTGAGCCACTAGTAAATAAAACAGCCATGACCTTTCTGTCTGATCTTTGAAAACAAGACAGAATGGAAAGCATTTACTTTCCGAAAACACACATCTGCTTTTAAGTTTCTGAGGACAAACCTTAGGAGCAGCACTCCCTCTGTGAGGGCTTCCAGGAGAGTCCAACAATGTATGAGGCATTTTCCCATGAAGCAAAAGTCACATTTCTAGAGGTGTCCCCCCAGCTGCCCCTCCATCAGGGAGACTATTAAGACACAGTTTATACACCAGCTCTAACTTCTGTGGGTCTGGGACAGTCTCTGCCTGTCAGGTGGCTCTTTTTATCCCATTTTATAAAATTTTTAACATTTTATCCATTCTAGTCCTAGGATTCAGAGGGTTGTCACATGGCCTTTTTATCCTACCTACACCCTTCAGTTAACATGAACTGAAGGACAGAGACAAGCAGTACTCATACACTCAAGCAAAAGCTTCACTGCGAAGGTAGTGGTTATATATAGTGGAAAGTGTCTGCTACACCATGTTCACAAATCATGGAATTTTGACAGCTCAGAATTCAAAGCAACTGCATTTAGCTTTTGAATTTCCACCTCCCCCTCCCAAGTTATTATGAGAATTAGACATAGTGTCATATTACCAACTACAGACTGTTGTTAAAATTCGGACGGCTCTTGCCGGCCGGCTAGCTTCACGGGCGGGTAACAGAGACGCGGAGACAATGGCTGGGCAGGGAAGCTGTATTTCTTTATTCAGGACCAACGATTCATAAACTAAGACAAACTAATCACCAAACAGAACTCTGCTGTCTCTTTGCGGCGGCACAAGCACTCTCTCTCTTACTCTGTAACTCAGGAACTCTCCAACTCTGGAACTCTGGAACTCTCGTACTGGGGAACCCCCTGAAACTCTTCCACTGTGGAACTCTCTCTTACTCTGTAACTCTCAAACTCTCAAACTCTCGAACTCAGGAACTCAGGAACTCTCCAACTCTCGAACTCAGGAACCCTCTCCCAGGGTTCCTTGGGGCCAAGCAGGCCCGCGAAATTAACAGGACTCATCCAATTCTCTTGGCGGGGGAGGGCTAGAACAAACCAATGTAAAGCATACGACAACAGACCACATTAAAAAATAATTGTCCACTAATTATTTGTCCTATATGATATAAATTTTTTGTTAGACTCTTCAAAATATATTTCCTTCCATTTTTTTTATGGATGGGGTGGGTACAGTGGTTCATGTTTGCCTAACCTTCCTTGCAACCAAAAGTGGCCATATGTCAGAGATCAAATCAATAACATGTTAGAAGAGGTTTGCTGGAAGGCTTCTGGGAGTTGTGTTCTCGTCTGATAGATGTTACAGTGGTATCTCTCACTTAAGTGTTTAGAATTTGAAAATATCTCATTGAGAATAAGAGCTGAGGTCCCCCTATCTAAATCCTGAGCCAGTGTCTGGCTTTTGGAAGAGACCAGAAAGATAGAAAGAGACTGTTTGTTTGTCTTTTGGTGTTTTGTTTTTAGGGGGATTTTGGTTTGGTTTGATTCTGCTTTTAATTTTTATTCGGGGATTAATGGTTCACAGTAAATAAAGTCATTGATACATGTGCAAAATTTCAGTTTTCTGCAAAATACTTTCATGCCCAGCCTAGGTCCTCCTCTACTACCTTGCACCAGGACCTGAAAGCCCCCCATTGTCCACCCCAGAGTCCTGTACTTGGGTGCAATATGTCAAAGTCAATCCAAATTCTATTTTGTGTTTCCCCTTTCTGTTCTTTATTTCTCAACTTCTGTCCATGAGTGAAATCATCCCATATTCATCCTTCTCTTTCTCGCTTAACATGATTCCTGCAAGCTCCGTCAAGGATGAGGTGAAGAAGGTGAATTCATCATTCCTAACAGCTGAGTAATACTCCATTGTTTATATATACACAACTTTCACTCTTTCTTTTTCTCTGCCACAAGAGTTATTGCTGGGGCTCAGTGCTGGGATTACAAATTCACCACCACTCCTGGGGTCCCCCCTACTTTTTTATTCTCTTTCTTTCTATTTTATTGGATAGAGCCTGGATAGTTAGTTGGTAGAGACTCAGACCGTTAATCTATTTCACTGGATAGGACAGAGAAAAATTGAGAGAGCGGGAGAATTATCTGGGACTCTAGTCAAGGAGTCATTGAGGGGCATATAGATCCCTCTCACTACCGTCATTGGCCCCTTCCACCAGGAACATCACCATAAGCCTTCCCGTTTTTTATTCATCTATTTTCTTTTTCAAAATTTCCCTAATCCAACTTTCTAGCCCTTTTCTCAACTCTGACACCATCTTCTCAGACAATATGTTTGTCCAACTCCATGTTAGCTGTCAAACTCAAACAAAAACTATTAATAGTCATAGGTCCCTAGAAGCCTAAAATAGATTTCCTCACTTCTTTCCACCTTAAGATCCCTATTTTCAACTGCTCTAATCTTACCTTTTGGTTTCTGTTCATTAATCACTTTTTCCTGTTTTATATATTACCGCCTTTCAGCCATCAAGTTGCAGACAATACTATGATTCCATCTTGCCTTCCCTGGGCAGATGACCTCACCAAAATGTCCAAGAGCCTCACCTCTCCAGAGCCCTATCCAATCAGGGAAAGATAGAAACAAGGTGGAGGTATGAATTGACCTGCCAACACCCATGTCCAGCAAAGAAGCAATTACAGAAGCCAGATCTCCCACCTTCTGCACCCCAAAAATATTTTAGTCCACACTTCCAGTGGGAAAGAAATGATAAGGGGAAGATGACCAGAGGGCTCTGAACTCTAACTCCATCAGTAACTACAGAAAGAGGAGGAAAAAGGAAGGGACATTTGGATGTAATCATAGTGTAGGTATGACCTGGAAAGGAAAAGAAAATGGGACCAAAAACAAAAAATGGGCCAAATATAGACAGATGGTTGTAGAAATAAAGTTGACCCACATCTCTTAAGAGAACATCTGTATCTTATAATGGAGGGGTTGGGGACCCAGAACTCTGGTGGTGGAGACGGTGAGGAGTTATGCCCCTGTTATCTTGTAATTTTGTATGGAACTAACAAAAAAAAAGACCACTTAAGTCATGTGTTCTATTATTTTCATCCAAATGTCTTAACTGGTGCCCCCATACATCTTCACCAGAGTATAATAATGTCTAGGGGCATGCAGGGACCACATGAGGAGGAGACAGTTCGAGGGCTAAAGATAGAAAGCAGATTTTCACAAAACTGGAGAATGTTTAAATGAATATGCAATATTTTCAATATATGCTCTTATGAATTCCTCTTTAAAGTAAGAATGATATCTACCTGGTGGGGTTACTCTAGAATAGATAGATAGATGAGCTAGTCACGGAGAGCAAAGTTAAAAGTTCCAAGCATGTAGCAAGCTCTGTCTAATTATAGCCATTATGTTAGTCAGGATAGAAAAAATAGAACTTTCTTCAATAAAATATATAAGTCTAGGCAGGACAATGGATTTGGAATCAGAAAACCTGGCTTCAAGACAGATATTTCTCCTCTTTGATCATATATCAATATTTGTGGCTGCTTTAGAATGATGAAATCTTGGTACAGTGCAGTCCCTATGTCAAAAAGTGTTGAAAGTTTGATGAATCAGATGAGTTCTGAGATAGTGTATGTTGCCAATTTAGTAATGAAATAAGTGTATCACTGGAGGTTTTCTTTAAAAAAAAAGTCTTAAAAACACACTTGTAAATAAAATAAAACATTTGGTTACGCAATGAAGGAAGAGTCTGAAAGGTTTTTGATAGACTCATATGAGATTTATTTTCCTTTCATAAAACAAAAAAAAAGTCTGAGCAGGAATATGGAATAGAAGAAGGCAAACAGGGGCTGTAATGCCTGCGGGTTCAGTTTTAGTTTTAGCATTCGCTTGCTATTGCAACTCTGGTTAAGCCTTCTCTCACCCCTGAAGCTTCAATTCCCTCATTTGCAAAAGGAGTAAAAACATGGTGCTGGAGAAGGGTAAAATAGTCTCTTTTTTTTTATGCCAGCAGGGCTGTCACAGGGGCTTAGTGCTGACACTACGTATCCACTACTCCTAGAGACTAGATAGATAGATAGATAGATAGATAATAGATAGATAGATAGATAGATAGATAGATAGACAATAGATAAGTGATAGAACAGAGAGAAATTAAGGAATTAAGACAGGGGGGATAGAGAGAAAGATACCTGCAGACCTGCTTCACTGATCATGAAGTGTTCCTCCTGCAGACAGGGAGTGGAGCCTCAAACCCAGTTCCTTGCTCTCTGTAATATGTGCACTTAACCAGCTGTGCCACCGCCTGCCCCCACCCCATAATAGTCTTTTGTTTAATATAATGTTTTTGTTGTTGTCCTTTTTTAATTTTTAATTATTTGTTATTGGATAGAGACAGAGAGAAACTTAGAGGGAGAGGGAGATAGAGAAGGAAAGAGACAGAGAGACACTTGCAGACCTGCTTCACCACTTCTGAAACTTTCTCCCTTGCAGCTGGGGCCAGAGGCTTGAACCTGCATCCTTGTGCACTGTAACGTGTGCATTTAACTAGGGCACCACTGCCTGGCCCCTTACTGTCTATTATTTTAAGTTGACAAGTTTCAAAGAAGAGGACCTCTTTTATATGATCAGTTAAACAATAACCAACCCTACATTGAATCCAGCTGTTTCTGGGCTTGGGACTCAGAGGATTTAGAGACAGAGGAAACAGCTTGTGAAAGGTCTTAGGACAGGAAAGGGTTGGATGCACTGAAAGATGTGAGGAAATGAGTGAAAGGAAGAATTGGACAAAATGAGTGAAAGGAAGAGCAGGACTATATGAGTGAGAGAGGCTAGCGAGAACCAATTCAGGCAGAGTCTGAGCTGGTTGAGATTTAGAATAAAGACTGAGAGTGCCTGGGGGAGTAACCAGAGAGTTCCAAGTTTATATTCTGCCTGGAGAACTTGAAAAACAGAGATATTATTCTGGGAGATCGGGAGTAAAGCAAGGAGATTGTGAGTTCATTGCAGGAGGAAGGACGGTCTGAGGTGCCTGTAATCTGCACGTGAACATTCTCAGAGAGAATTCTCAAAGCCTTAGAGAGACCCAGGGGTGGTACAGTGGTGGGGCAGAGAACTTATATACATAAGCTCTACATTCAGTTTTTGCCACTACATATGCTGGAGTGGTGTTCTGTTCATATATATATATATACAAATACATGCATATGAAATAAAACAAATAAATCTTTGAAAATAAAATGTATGGAGGGCAAAGAGATGAGGAAGAGATACCATAACAATCATATACAGGTAGTGCCATAGTCAATCCCCAGCACTACCATATGCCAGAGCTGAGCAGTGCTCTTCTCTCACTATCTCAGAGAAGTATATAAATAAATCTTTTTTTAAAAAAAAATGCAGACAGAAAAAGAGAGAGAGAGACCCAAGTCAGACCCGGAGCAGACACACATGGCCTGAAAGGCAAGAACTATAGGAGACAGTTTAAGTCATGCTGAAGAATGCAACCATCCTAGAAGAATGTGTAAGTGAGAAAACAAATCCACAAACAGAAACTCCTGGAAGAGCTGAGAAAGAAGCTAGAGTTGACTCAGGTTGGAATGAATACTCTTGCCAGTTCCCAAAGAAGAAGAAGCAGAAATTATGGATAGAAATGGGGATTCCAGTTGTATGACAATGCACTGTTAGTTCTATGCCCTAGACAGGTCAAAAAGTTATTTATGAACTTGACATATTACGTGTTTCCAGATCAGTAATGAAATGGAAACATGAACCTGGCCGTTAAGAAAAACTTTTATCCATATAAGCAAAAGAAAGTTCTCTGGTTGCTCACCTGGCTGCAAATGTAGCCAATTTTAAATAATTCCATGTAAAATTATTCTGCCTCACTCTAACAACAACTGATAAAAACAAATGTGAGGTGGCAGCTGTGTAAGAGGAAGAACAAAGTAGATGTCAAGAGACTCAGGACTAATTATTTCTCAGTCATTGACAGACAAACAATTCTCTCTGTAACTCATCTGGGAAACTGGACTTGATGATGTCTTCAGTCACAGTATTAAGATTCTGCAGTTTCGTTTTTTAAAGGCTAGAAGGCGAGTTATTCATTGAACTCCTATAATGCCCCAGACCTGTGTTGACATTGTCTCACTTAACGCACACAGCATGCCTCTGAAGTAAGCATTGTCACTGCCGATTAAAAGATGGGAGAAGAGAAAGTCAAAGAGTATCAGTGTTAAAATAGAAAGAATTATCCCCTGCATCTGGAAAGTGCACTGGTTCTCTCTACAAGTGCGAACCAGAATTGCTTGCCTGGCCTGGTCCCAACCATGTCTTGAAAAGCAACAAGATCTCCTTTTCTGTGTCATTCCTTGAGGAAAATGAGTTATCAAGGAGGGAAATCTGAACCCATCAAACAATCCCTTACGAAGTCAGAGTTACCATGAGGTCAGATTGATGTTCCAGAAGATTTCAATGTAGAGAAAGAACCACTGGCAAAATTTCAGGTGATAGTAATCCCATCACCAAAGAAAAAAGAGGATTCGGTGGCCCAGATCCTACTAGATAAGGAGAATGGAAATGAAAAGGACACTATATTGATATTGTTAAGATATTTCAATGTTATTTTTATTGTTCTTCTTTGATTAATGTTTTTACTTATTTGTTTTTATTATTGGATAGTGACAGAAGGAAATGGAGAGGGGGAGGGGGAATAGAAAGAGGGAAAGAGACTTCACCGCTGTAAAGCTTTCCCCATGTAGGTGGGGACCAGAGGCTTGAACCCAGGTCCTTGCATATTGTAATGTGTGCACTTACCCAAGTGTGCCACCACCTGGTCCCCTATTTTTATCATTTTCCTTACATTTGATAGAGACAGAACTTGAAAGGGAAATGGGAGGCAAAGAGGGAAAGAGAAAAAGAGACACCTGTTGCACTGATTCACCATCAAAGGAGACTGAAGGCTAGAACCTGGGTCTTTGTACATGGTAATGAGTATGCCACTGCCTGGTTCCCACTGTATTGCCTTTTATTAACCAGGCTTTACCAGTTCTTCTATCCCTTACTTCTCAACTCAAACAAAATCAAATTCAAATCTTGGCCCTACCATTGACATCTCCAAAAATGAGTGACTAAAGGAATTGGCCACTGAGCAGACCACGTGTCTTGCCATGCATGTGACCAGGTTTGACACCCACCACCACATGGGAGGTGCTGTAACAATGATGTTTCTCTCTCTCTCCCCCTCTTTTATTTTATTTTTATTTTTTATTATTGCAACAGGGTTATTGCTGCGATTTACGTGTCCCGAGACAAATTCCTGCCCTTGATAGCATTAGATCCTTTATTCTTCCTTTTATTTCATAGAACAGAGAGACCAGAGGGAAAAATAAAGGAGAGAACCAGAGAGAAACCTGCAACACTGTTTTTCCACTCATGTTTTACCACTGCAGGTGGGGACCAGGGGCTTGAACGTGGGTCTTTTTGCATGGTAGCATGTACACTCAACTGGATACATCACTGAGCCCCTCTTTTTCCTCTCTGAATATGAAAAAGTAACCTAGACTGGTATTGCCATACAAACATGAAATCCCAGCTCCATAAAGTATATATTTAAGACACACCCCCACCCCACCCCAGAGACCTTCTAAATCAGACCAGATCTTTTAACAAGACTGTGCCAGGTTCTTCTCGTCAAAGAAGAGTGTATGTGAATGAGTTGACTGAGATTTGGAATTCACCCAGCAGCTGACTGAGCACCTACTGTATCTTAGCCTCTGCTAGGTGCTTTTGAGAGCATTGCAGTCTTCACAGAAATAATAACTGTACCCACACAGATCAAGGGCATAGTGTTAAAGTAGAGCAGAGATGTGAAGGACTGCTTTAGGATATTCCATACACCCCCGAGTCAGTGCTAGGAAGCAGATGACTTCCACACAGGCAGAAAATAAGTGCCCAAACCTCAGTAGGCAAAGGTTAAGGTACACAGACCTCACATCAGATACCCAGGATTTAAGTCCTAATTTCTCACTGTGCAACCACAGTAAGGTATTTAACCTATCTACAACTCAGTTTCACCTTTTGTTGAAAATGCAATATATAGTGAACAACACATTTAAATTTCTTTTTTTATTAGTAATTTAATAATGATTAACAAGACTTTAAATATAACAGGGGTATAATTCCATACAGTTCCCAACACCAGAGTGTTCTGTATCCCATCCCTCCAATGGAAACTTCCCTATTCTTTATCCCTCTGGGAGTATGGTCCAAAATTCTCTATGGGGTGCAGAAGGTGGAAGGTCTGGCTTCTGTAATTGCTTCTCTGCTGGACATGGGCATTGATAGGTCGACCCATACCCCTAGGCTGTTTCTACCTTTCCCTAGTCGGGTAGGGCTCTGGAGAGGTAAGACTCTGGGACAGATTCACACCTAAAATTCTTAAAACAGCACCACCACCACCCCCAAAAAAATGACTGGTATATGTCAGTGTTGTGTAAGGGTACAAACATCTAACTCACTGAAACTTACTTTGATTGCCTTGTAACCTTTTGATATAAGTCCCTTGTCAGATGTTTGGTGTGAAAACATCTTCTCTCAGTTACTTGGTCATCTTTTTGTCTTTGGGAAAATTTCTTTTGATGTGTAGAAGTTTTTCAATCTGATGTCCCGCCTGCTTATTCTTTCTTTAATTTCCTATGACCGTGCTGTTAAGGTCCTGAAGTGTTCTCGCCATTTTTGTCTGCATGTTTTATAGTTTAATGTCTAGGTCTTTAAAACATTTTGAATTGATTTGAGCATGCTTGGTGTGCTTATTGTAAAACATGAGAACCAAAATGCTGGGGGGGGGGGGGCAGAAGGCAGTTATGAGGGCCAGAAACTTTGGTGGCCATGTGATGATGACATGCATACAGCAAGGATGAGTATGAAAATACTCCTTAAATCTGTAAAGCAATGTTAGATCATGAGTTAAAAAAAATAATAAAAAGAGTAAAGAAAATTGAAGTAGGATGAGTGGAAGAAAAAGATAACATTAATAACATTACCGGAATGGCCACATTAAAAGTTGCATGCTTAGGGGGGGAGTAAACAAAAAGGGTTAGTCTGACCAAGAACGTGTGCTCCTTTGTTCTCTCGGTAACGGTTTTCCTCCTGATTAATATAAATATTATATTCCTCCAGTGCTTGCTCATTTCAAAGATGAGGCTACAGAATAGCTTCTTTGTTTACATTTAGGAAGGTGATTAATAAGTTTAATGTTCATGTCATATACTGTTATCAGTTAGAATGGTTTTAGAAACCCTCAATAATGGCTAGCCTTTGTTCTCTCAGGGTGGATTTGATTTTTGGAAATAGCCAAAAGCCATTCAAAAGGATAACCTGATTACTTCCATGTCTAATCAGTGTAGGATTACAATAACAC
This sequence comes from Erinaceus europaeus, assembly GCF_950295315.1. Lineage (NCBI taxonomy): Eukaryota > Metazoa > Chordata > Mammalia > Eulipotyphla > Erinaceidae > Erinaceus > Erinaceus europaeus. The sequence continues at coordinate 73,980,149 of NC_080174.1, read as the reverse complement.
GATAACTTTAACGATCTCTTCAAAGAATGTTTACTCTTCAAGGGGAAGTAAAGACTTGGTCTCTCAGACATATCAGTCTTTTAGCTCCCTTCCTGGCTCCTCTCTGAGATGACATCTGGGAATAAGAGGGGACAGATAGTGCCTGAAGATGTTAAAGAAGGTGAAGGATAATATTCCTCTGCCTGCTCTGACTTCTGATCCATGTTGATGAAAGTTCATTGCTAGAACTGATGGTCTAAGCTTCTGCCTATATTAGAGAAATCTGCTGTCCACATTGATTAGAGCCCAAGGGACCAGCTGGCTGGCTCTGTCCTTTATCAGCTTCCCCTGGCAACTGATTCCTCCTCTGTTAATTCTAGACTCTCTTGAATTACCATGACTCAAATTTGGACTGGCCCAAGTTGTCTCCACAGCTCTGGAATACTGTAACCTTGTCTAACCATGGTGACTCCACTGGCAATGTTCTCCAGATACAAGCCCACTATTTTCTGCATCCTGCTGTGCCTCTCTGGAAAAAAGGAACATTCAACCTCGAGGTTTTCCTCTACCTACACATACCACCCACTCATCAGAGAAGAGCACGTGTACCCTCCGTCCTTGGTGATGTCTCCAACGAGTTTCTATTTTCTAGGCCAAGACGAAGCACAGTCTGAACTTATCATCCACCTCCTCTTGCCTCCTTCCTCTTCTTCACCAGGCCCCCAGTATATTCTTTACACACAGGAACTTCCATAAGCTGAGTCAATCAGACTGCATTGCTGAAGATCCTTAAGAAAGGATTAAATAAATTTTTAAAGCAACAAATTTTGTTTGTTTGTTATTAGTGGTTTAGTAGTGATTTACAAGATTATAAAATAATAGGGTTATAGGGGGCCAAGTGGTGGCACACCTGGTTGAGTGCACATGTTACAGTGCACAAGGACCTGGGTTCGAGCCCCTGGTCCCAACCTGCAGGGGGAAAGCTTCACAAGTGGTGAAGCAGTGCTGCAGGTATCTGTCTCCTTCTCTCTCTGTCTCCCCCTTCCTCTCAACTTCTGGCTGTCTCTAGCAAATAAGTAAAGATTAAAAATTTTTTTTACAATAATAGGACTACAGTTTGACACCATCCCTACCACCAAAGTTCTCTGTTCCCCACCCCCCAATGATAACCACCATAGTTCTCCCAAGGTCTTAACTCTATTTTGTTGTTGTTTGTTTGTTTGTTTTTACTAGTGATTTAATATTGATTTACAAAATTACACATCAGTAAGGGTATAATTCCACACCATTCCCACCAGCAGAGTTCTGAATGCCAAGTCCCTCCATTGCAAACCACCATGTTCCCCCAAGATTGCAGACATGGGTTAGCTGTCATCCCTACTACTATCTGTCTACATTTGTACATTATTGCTCCCCTTTTTCTTCTAGGCCCAGGACTTTTTTCTGCTCCATGATCCAACTTACTACATCCAAATGTCCTTCCTTTTTCCTCCTCTCTCTGTGGGTCCTGATGGTGCTATAGTTCAGAGCACACTTATCCTCTTCCTTCTATCACTTCTCCCCCACTGGGAGTATGGATCAAGGTTATGTTTGGGATGCTGAAGGTAAGAGTTCTGTCTTCTGTAATTGCTTCTCCACTGGATGTGGGCATTGGCAGTTCAATCTATAAGCCCCATCCTGTTTCTGTCTTTTCCTAATGGGGTAGGGCTCTGGAGAGGCATGGTCCCAGGACTCATTGGTGAGGCCCTCTGCCCAGAGAAGTCATTATGGAATGATGGTGGCATGTGTAACTTGGTGTCTGGAAGGTGGCAGGATGAAAACTGAGACAAAAGAGTCAATGAACAGGAACCAAAAAGTAGGAACAGAGCAGATGAGATTAGGGATTTTAGGGTGGAAAAAAGCTAGGAAGTCCATTTTTAGGCATATTTCTAGGGGCCCACGACTATGGTAGTTTTTTGCTTGAGTTTGATAGCTAGGATGAAGTTGGATAAAAATATTGCCTGAGAAAATAGCGTCAGAGTAGAGAAAAGGGCTAGAAAGTTATATATGGGCAGATGGTAGCTCCCATTCTTGAAAAAAATTTTATGGATAGAATTAACTATTTACCTAACCCATGGCCCATGTATATATTTATATTTAGCATAAGAGTCTATGTAACCTCTGAGTCCCTATGGGTCTGAGCTCACAGCTCATGATCACAGCTAGAAACATTGCAGGCTGCACTCATTTCAGAACCAGCCTTCCTTGAGTGGCAGGGCAGGAGACCCTGGTGGCACCCTGGAGACAGAGGCAGTCCCTACCACTGCTTGCTTTATGGTGAGGGCAAGGTCCTGGAAAGGTGCACAAGAGAGCTTATGATGACATTCCTGATCAAAGTGACCAGTGGATAACACCTGGTTTTCAAGATTACTTTTTTTTTTCTCTAGACAGTTCTGCTTCAAGTGCCAGAATAGGGATACTAACTAGTTCTTTATGTTTCATCCCTTGTTATAAGCCATGATCTTCCCCAAGGATAATGGATACTTTGAGGTAGCTATAGCAAAAATCAAGAAAGGAAGGAAGCAAAAAAAAAAAGGGGGGGGAATACATTAACAGATTTTAAAATATTGCCTCCATTAAGTCATTATGATTAACTAAACTTAGAGCTGATCTGTCTTTTCCTCCTCTAATCTGTCTAGGAGAGTCTTTAATATGCATGATGGTTTGTGCTAATATGTGGACCTTGTTGGAACTGATTCAAGCAAGCAAATAGTCAGAAGATATTTCTTAAATAAATGAAACTTGATATCAAATGATATTGATATCCTTTTGTTAATTTTTACTGGGTCTGATAATGGTATCTGATAAGGTTTAAAAAAAAAATCTGCCCTTCCTACTCATGACCACAGAATGTGAGCTCAGATCTACAGGGATGCAGAGGTCACATAGCTCCTAAGCTGAATATGGGTCCCAGATCACATCAAATTGATGGGGTTTACAGTCAACAATATTTATACACCTTTCCCATATTTGGGAGCTACTCTCTTCCCTGATCCAGCTTTCTGGTCCTTTTTCCAGCCGTGACATCATCTCCCCAGACAATAATTAGGATACACCTGTATATCAGATGTCAGACTCAGGGAAAAAAGAAAAAAAAAAGACTAAAAGACCAGTATAGTCATGGGCTCTTTGGAATATAACTAAAATAGGACTACTAACTATCTACAAAATGGAGGACCCCCCCCCCCCAACTCTTCATCTGCACTATTCCAGCCTTTACGTTCTTGATTAGTCAAAAATTTGTTTGGCTTTATATGTTAACTTTTTATTCAGCCACCAGGTTCCAGATGCTACCATGATGCCAACCAGACTTCCCTGGACAGATAATCCCACCTATGTGTCCTGGAGCCCCGCTTCCTCAGATTCCTGTCCCACTAGGGAAAGAGAGAGACAGGCTGGGAGTATGGATCAACCTGTCAATGCCCATGTTCAGCAGGGAAGCAATTACAGAAGCCAGACTTTCTAACTTCTGCATCCCATAATGACCCTAGGTCCATACTCTCAGAGAAATAAAGAATAGGAAAGCTATCAGGGGAGGGGATGGGATAAGGAATACTGATGGTGGGAACCCTATGACAAAAGAAAGTAAAAAATCTGCCTTCTTAAACACTAGATTTCAGTAATTGGAACATAATGACATAATATCTATGATTTACTTGACAGTATTAGAGAAAAACTAAAAATGGAGAGGCTAACTGATACATGAACCAAACATGGCAAAATGTTCATGGTGTTTGAAGCTGAGTAATAGCTACAGAAAGCTATTTGACACACAATGTAATTCTCAGTGTGACAGGTATTTTCCAAAAAAAAAAGTTTTCAAATTAATTGTTATAGAAAATCCTAAGACACAAATCACTTGCGCTATAAAGGCCAGTTCAAGGGTAACATGGATCAATGCAACTTTCATTTGAAGGAACTGACATAACTCAGTTCTGTGGTACTACCCACCTCACCACCCGACTGCTGGCGCTGAATTATATCAGTTTCCCAGCTTTGATTTACTTTAAAAAAAATAAATAAAGTCAAAAAAATTTTAATGCTATATATCCTTTTAAAATTACATATATATATATGAGAGATTCAGAGCAACCCTCTGGCACATGTGATGCCAGTGACTGAACCCAGGACCACTTGCTTGAAGGTCCACCACTCTATACGGTATGACTTCCTGAGCCGCAGGTTTGGGTTTTTGTTTTGTTGGTTGGTTTGGGGGGGCTTTTATTATGGACATAAGAGAGAGAGCGAGAGAGAGGACCAGAGCTTCACTGTGGCCAATGTAGCACCATAGGGTCAAAGTTGGACCCTTATGTGAGCAAATCATATGCTCTACCAGTGAGCCACTTCCCTGGCCTTGCATTAAATTCTTTCCATATACTTATTGCTCACCATATTTTTTATTTCAAAGAGTCTAATCTTGTTCACCCAAGAACAGATCTGATTTCTAGAAATTACCAAAAGTTATTCCTAGCTGCCGAGTAAGCAAGCATGTGGTCAACAAGTAGACCCCATTCTTAACCCCCAAATCTCTAAAGGGAATAGATCTTTTTTCCTTTTCTTTTCCTATTTTATATATCTCATTATGTATTTGGTCATTTTTTTATGAAAGACAGAAAGGGTGAGAGACCAGGGCACTGCTCAGAAGTGCTAGGTATGCTCTAAACTTGAGCTATCACCCAGGCCAAACATATTTGAAGGTTCAGTTGATTATTTTTTTTTAGTGGAAAGAGACCAGAGCACCACTCATCACTGAAGGTCTGATTTCCTCCTAAGCTGTACAGACAGCCTCTGGAGGTGCTGCTTAGAAAGACAGCAATGGTGGTTCTTTGGCATAGGGGAATAGCCTCTCAGTTTTGACAAATACAACATTCCTCTGCATGATTCTAACAACATTGATGATGACAGCTATAATGTATTTTACACAAGCTATGTGCCATCCCTATAAAGACAGAGCCTCTTAAAATGCTGTAGTAAAAGGCCTCTTGATGTACAGAATGAGCATGAGAACACAGCTGGTTGTGAAAACACAGCCCGAGGACAACTGCAGCCAAGTACTAAAATTCATTGAAGGTTCTAGTCTTGACTTTGAAATTATTGTGATTTGTACTTTCTGTTCTTTCATAATTGTGCTAGTTCAGATTTGTCAAAGCTTTAAAAGAAAGGTGGTTTTAAGCTCTTTGCATGCATAAATCCTTCAGGCTTTTTTGGTTTTCCAGTGAAACAGGTGCTGTTATTACCTTTCTCTTGAGGAACAGAGGTACGAAGAGGTTGAGTAACCTCTGTGAGGTCACAGCTAGAAAGTGCCACAATCTAGACTCAGACAGCCTGCCTCTAGAGACTGTGCCCTTTATTAGTCACTGAAGCCCTCTATGGTACATTGATGCTCTCTCTCAATTAAAAATCAATGGCATCTTCTAACTTACTTACTGCATCCATGGTTTAGAAGATCATAGCCACCCCATGCTTTCTCAAGATCCTGACATGTCTGACCAGATAAGCATTTATGGCCAGAGTCAAGTAAATAGTATTATTCTGTTTTATTAGAGTTTTACCAAAATTAGGAGTGGCTTTTTTCTCTGGAACAGGTTTACACTGTTTTTTAATAAATAAATAAACAAATAAATAAGATAATGAAACCAGAAAGGGATGAGGTACCCAGCAAAGTCTTGACCACCAGTCAGTTTATTCCACTGCTCCCTATGGTCTCCATCATTGCCAAGCCTACAACATTGCTGCCACTCGGTTCTCTCTGACTCACATGTCTCGCATGTCTCGTTCCTACACACCCACATACATAATCTTGTGCACACATACATGCACATACAACTTTGCTAAGAATAAAACAAACTTGAGCTTCTCTCTGCCCTGATCCACCTTTCTAGTCTAATTCCCAACTCTGATATCATCTTCTTAGGCAGTACTTTCAGCCTTCCTGCATGTTAGCTATCAGGATCAGGCAAAAATCAGTGAAGTCATAAACCCCTTGGGATGTACCCACAATAGACTTCCTAGCTTCTTCCATAATGAAGACCCCCAAATCACATCTGTTACATTCTTACCTTTAGGTTCCTGATTATTAAGCAATTTGTTCTGTTTTATATCTTAATGCTTTTTACCCACCAAGTTGTACATGCTATCATGATGCCAACCTGACTTCCTTGGATAGATGACCTCACCAATGAGACCTGGAATCCCACATCCCCACATCCCTACCCCACTACGGAAAGATAGAAAAAAGCTACGAGTATGGATTGACCTACCAACACCCATGTCCAATGGAAAAGCAATTATAGAAGCCAGACCTCTGACCTGAACCCCATAAAGATAATTGGTCCATACTCCCAAGGGATGAAGAACAGGGAAGTTTCCAGTGGAGGGAATGGGATGTGGAACTCTGGTGTTGGAAATTTTATGGAATTGTACCTCTCTTATAAGGCAATTTTGTTGATCTTTATTAAATCACTAATAAAAAAATCTTTAAAAATTTTTTAACTTGAACTTAATAAATTCTGCCCTAGATTTTCTCCCAAGTCTCTGGCCATGATTTTTAGCATTGAGAGCTCATTATAGACATTCTAAAGTTAAATTAAGAAGTTCACAGAGAGCATTTTCCCAAGGGACATTTAAAAGGCAGCACAAAGTAGTAGGGAGTGTATTCCCAGAAGTTACCCAGACCCTACCTGACCTGACCCCCAGTTCCGCCACTCTTCAATTCTGTGACTGCAGTAGTTCCCCCGCCAGCCTCCTTTCCTCATCCATGTCAAACAAAATGGCAGGCACCTTTCAGGATGTTCTAGAACTCCAGGAGATACCACAGGGGAAGGTACTAGAGCTGTAAGTGATAAATCATAGAAGCTAAATAAATATTGGTGTAGTGGGTCCAGGTGGTGGTACACCACGTAGAACACACACATATTACCATGTACTAGGACCCAAGTTCAAGTCCCCAGCCTCCATCCTCCACACCTGCAGGGGCAAATTTTCTCAAGTAATGAAGCAATGCAGCAGGTATCTCTTTCTCTCTAAATCCACCGTCACTCTTTTTTTAATTTTATTTATTTATTTATTTATTATTTTTAAATTATAATGGAAAAAGAGAGGCACCTACAACACTGCTCCACCAATGGTAAAGCTTCCCCCTGCAGGTGGCAGTTGGGGGGGCTTAAACCTGGTTTCTCACACACAGTAACCTGTACACTTTATCAGTTGTGTTACCACCTACCTCCCAGCCCTTCCCTTTAAATTTCTCTTGTCTCAACTAAAAAAAGAAGAGAAAAAAAAAGAAAAGAAAAGAAAGAAATAAGAAAGGAAGAAAAGAAGGGAAAAGAAATGAAAGAAGGAGAGGAAGAAGAAGGAGGGGGAAAAAGCAGGGGGAGGGCAAGAAAAAAGCCAATTAGGAGCTATAGGTTAGTCCTGTAGGCATAGAGCCCCAGAAATAACCTTGGAGGAAATTAAAAAAATAAAATCAATCTAATCACAGTCATAACAGATATGACCTCAGTAGCACTAACTTGGAGTACCTAATGCCATGTTCACTGTACGCATGTGCTTCTATCTGTTGGAGGGCAGTTTACAGAAAGCAGAATTCCTCCCCCTGCACTCTGCAGGAAGCCAGGAGAATGACCCAGAGACAAGGACAGAAGGGCCAGTGTCTGCATCCTGCCCCAGCACTCACTCCCTACCTGACTACAGAGGCTATAAAATGCAGATGTGTGTGTGTGTGTGTGTGTGTGTGTGTGTGTGTGTGTGTGTGTGTGTGTGTGTGTGTGTGTGTGTGTGTGTGTGTTTTCCCTCCTCTCTCTCTGGGGCCTACATGGCTTGTACTTTCTTCTCCTTTTCTGTCCTTACTTTCTCCCAATAAACACTCATCCCTGAAACATGACTGTCTCTCTTTGTGATTCTTCCATGTAGAAGTCAGTCTAAACCCCAGTCAATCTAGAACTGGGGAATGGCCCCTGATAGCTGATGTATCATCCTATTACACATCCCTGTACTTGCCTACTTACCTTTGCTGAGGGAGACAAGGTACCACCCAGAAATAAGAGTGGTTACAGGTGTGGGTGGGGGCTTTGGCTTTAAAGAGATTATCCTTTGGGGGACTCATTCTCTCCCAACTACCACCACAATATTAGTCTCATTACTTTTTCCTATCTCTTTCTCCCTATCTCTTTCTCCCTGTCTCTCTCTCTCTCATGCCCTAGCATGTTTTGTTCTCAAAAAAATGAGTAACAACCCTTAAAATGTGCCCCCCCCCCGTTCTAAGGGTTCATCACTCATTTTTCTCAGTAAAGAACTGAAGGGAAAAGCATGATTATTCAGGTAAATCAAACTTTATTGAGAACAAAACATGCTAGGGCATGAGAGAGAGAGAGAGAGAGAAAGAGAGAGAGAGAGGAAAAAATAATGAGACTTACTTGCCCCTCCCATAACACCTTCCTCCTAGAAAGATTCTGAAGTCAGATGGAAATCTGATTTTCATATTGCACCTTTTGCCTTTCATACTCTCTGAATGTTTACATTATACTCATGTTCCTTTCTCAATTCCCTTCTCATTCAAAATACTTTGAATTGTTCTTGTCATTTGATTACAGAAAGGTTTTTAGGAACATGATGGCAGACGACGACCTAGTGAGGGTTGTATTGTTATCTGGACAACTAGGAAATGTTACACATGTACAAACTATGGTATTTTCCTGTCGAGTGTAAACCACTAGCCCCCCTCCCCATAAAGAAACAAAAAAATAAAAGAAAGGTTTTTAGGAGATCATAATTTTTCTAATGGACATTACAGTTTAAGAGGTTGTCTGTTCTATAAGTATGGTTTTATGCTGTTTTGAGTTTTGTTTAACCAGAACACTGTTCCGCTCGGGTTTATGGTGGTGAAGGAGGAAAAGCTTTTTTTGCATATCCATTACGTTAGCTCCCCAGCAGGAGGCCAGAGTTTATTGTCTTTAATCTGGTTTCTTGAGCCCAGTTATCCACAGGCTTTTCACAGGCAGATCAATTCAAGATCCAACTGGAGAACCAGACTACACATACATTGAATATAAGATCATCCACAAATACGTTTATAGATACATAATAAAAGCTGGCAAGTTTCTAAATAGTCAGGCTAAGTAATTAGCCTAGGGTTACAGAGTTGGGAAATGGCAGTCGTGATTTGAATCCTGCTGTCTGGCTCTAGTTTATAGTTCTGCCAGTCACGGTATCATGCTTCTCACCAAATAGGTTACCACTCCACAGTCTGACATTCACTACAGCCCTGCCTAGTATTGACCTTGAGAATTACGTCTTCCCTAAATCCAGACCCACTTGCTAAAAAGCACAAGGCTCATGCTCACCCTCCCAGGAGGCCTGGAGTGAGTTCCCTGCTCCCCTCTCCTCCCACCCTAGCTGAGCAGCTTTGCAGATCCAGACATAGCCCCTCCTGGCAGCTTAACCCAAGGCCAGATGTTGATTTGCCCCCAAGCCCTTGCAGTAGATTGGGCTGCCTCTCCCACCCCATTAATTTCCTGAATCACATAGACACTCTTGCATGACCTGGGGCTCTTACCTGGCTTTCAGGACAAAGGTCACATTAACAATTCAAATATTAACTGGACTTGTGAGTCTACACTAGCTTAGGAAAAGGAATTGGGGTTTCCTCCTAGCCTCCCTGCTGGGTTTTTCTAAAACACCACATAAACACTATTCTATTCATTGTCCTCATTGGCATGTGAGGCTTGCAAGTTTTTAAGGAGGACTATTCTCTGCTACCATCCTTACCACTGAGAGCTACGCTTCCTTCAGGGGTTTCTGAGAAAGGAGTCCTCTCCCCCAAGTGTGTCTTCTGTTGCCTCACTGGGACTCCAAAGAAGTCTAGCTCGTGAACCAAATCTCACAAAGCACTTTATAAAACAAACAGGGAGTTGGGCAGTAGCTCAGCGGGTTAAGGGCAAGTGGTGCAAAGCACAAGGACCAGATTAAGGATCCTGGTGGGAGCCCCTGGCTCCTCATCTGCAGGGCGGTCGCTTCACAGGCGGTGAAGTAGGTCTGCAGGTGTCTATCTTTCTCTCCCCCTCTCTGTCTTCCCCTCCTCTCTCGATTTCTCTCTGTCCTATCCAACAATGACAACATCAATAACTACAACAATAAAATAAGGGCAACAAAAGGGAATAAATAAATAAATAAATAAACAAACAAACAACAGTCTCAGGGCCAGGTAGTGGTGCAACTGACTAAGTGTATGTATTACCATGCACAAGGACCTGGGCTCAAGCCCCTGGTCTCCCCTACTACCACCACCTGCAGGGAGAAAGTTTCATGAGCAGTAAAGCAAGGCTGCAGGTGTCTCTCTGTCTCTTTCCCTCTCTGTCTCCTCTCATCTAAATTTCCCTCTGATCTATCAATATAAAATAAAGTTAAAGGGAAAAAAAAACAGTGTCTTTAGCCTTGGAACCTTCTATCCAGAAGACTAGGATTTAAATCTTGAATTTGGAGCAGGAAATAGAAATAGCAGCTATGGCTAGGGCAACTTCTCCTTCCCATGTTCTCTTGGCCTCCCTTCATCTGTCTCCAGAGATCTGTGAATGCAAATTCCTTCTCAACAGCCCCGCTAGCAATCTCAGGAAGAAAGGGCTACACTCCAGTTGTTCACTGGGCCAGGGAAAACTCTTAAGTCTCTATCCTACTTAGTTAAATCTACCTATGACAACAGAAAACAAGGGACAGTCACAGCAAAGTGCCACGCACTGCGCTGAGTGATTTGCAGGCATGGCATTGAGAAAAAGAGAAAGAAGTATGTCTTCCAGAAAAATCAATACCCCAGACAACTAGGAAGGGAAACAAAAATGTATTATTTTATTTTAAAAGGATTAGTTGGCCAATGGGGGAAAGGAGGTAAAGCCTCTCAAACCACTCCCCGCCCCATTTAGGAAGAAGGAAGATCAGTTTCTCCATTCATCCCTCTCCCATTTTAGTTATTTCTCTCTTATACAGGTTTTCTCTCTTCTGTGTATGTGCAGGATTCCACATCTTCAAGCTCAGCCCTACGTTGACAATCCACTCTGTGAAGCCAGGTCTATCTTTTCAGCACAGGATATGTAAAGTTCCCTTCTTAACTAGTAGATGTGAATTATAGTTCCTTTCTCTAAACAGTTAAGGTATTTATTTATTTTGAAATGTTTTTAAATATTTTATTTATTTTATTATTAGATAAAAAGAAATTGAGTGGAGAGGGGGAGATAGAGAGGAGAAGAGATAGAGAGATACCTGCAGTCCTTCCTCACCACTCGTGAGGCTTTCTTCCCCCTGCTGGTGAAGACCAGGGGCTTGAACCTAGGATTTTGTGCACTATAATGTGTTCGCTTAACCAGGTACGCTACCACCTGGCCCCCAGTTAATGGTATTTATATATTTTCCTCCTGTTTAAGAGCTACTTTCTTCCCTAACCTAGTATTGGCCTTGAGAATTTCCAAAGCCATGGGCCCCTTAGAATATAACTAAAATAGACTTCCTAGCTTTTTCCCACACAAAGACCCCTAACTACATCTGCTCTATTCCTACCTATGAGTTCCTGTTTATTAAACAATTTGCCCTGCTTTATATCTTACCACCTTTCAGACACCAACTTGCAGACACTGCTACTATGATGCCATCCTGACTTCCTTGGTCAAACAATCTCACCAATATATCCCAAAGTCTCACCTCACCAGAGCCCTACCCCTCTAGGGGAAGATAGAAACAGACTGGGGGTATGGGTCAACCTGCCAACACCCATGTCCAGTGGAGAAACAGTCACAGAAGCCAGACCTTCCACTTTCTGCACCCCATAAAGAATTTTGGTCTATTCTCCCAGAGAGATAAATAATAGCAAAGTTCCTAATGGAGAGGAAGGGACACAGAACTCTAGTGGCAGGAACTTTGTGTAATTGTACCCCTGTTATCTTATAATCCTGTTAATCATTATTAAATAACTAATAAATTAATTTTTTTTCTTAAAGGCAAGTATTTAATAGTCAAACTAGAACTCTTTTTTTAAATTCTAATAGAAACTAAAGTTCTGTTTTTAATAGATGCAAACTAGAGTTCCTTTTAAACAGTAGTAGATGTTAACTAGAATTTCTAAGCAATCACTTTGCACCTCCTCTTACTTACAGTATCATTTAACAGCCATCTGCAAATTAGTTAACACCATCCTCAGTGACATGTAGAGAAAACAATGACATGGAGAGATTTGAGGAGGAACTCTGCACTGCGGACAGAATGATGTACTGGTTTTTCTTCCCAGCTCACCTTTTCTATCCATCCTCCTGGCTCAGTAGCTAAAGGTGTCTCCTCAGTCTCCTCTTCTGTGTTCTGAAGCTAGAATTGGGATAGAGTGGGAAAGGAGCCAGAAAACTGGGATCAGATGGAGAGCACAGGTTACTACCTCTCTGGTGTTTGTTTGGTCCATATTCTCATAGAAAAATGATCCTTGCAGCTATGAGAAATGGAGTAAGTGGGGAGAGTGTACATTTATTCAATTGGTACTCTAAGAAATTAACAATAGGGGCCAGGTGGTGGTACACCAGGAGAGTGCATGTGTTACCATGCACAAGGAGCCAGGTTCAAATCTCCAGTCTCCCCCTGCAGGAGAGAAGTTTCACAAGTGGTGAAGCAGTCCTGCAGGCATCTCTTTCTTTTTAAAATTTAATTTATTTATTACTGGATAGAGACAGAGAAATTGAGAGGGGGGATAGAAAAGGAGACAGACAGACATCTGCAGCCTCTACTTCATCACTCATGAAGATTTCCCCCTGCAGGTGGAGACCAGAGGCTTGAACCTGGGTCCTTGCATACTGTAATGTGGGCGCTTAACCAGGTGAGCCACCACCTGACCCCCTCTCTTCCTCTCTATCTTTCACTTGCCTCACAGTTTCTGTATTCATCCAAAAAAATTAATTAATCAGAAAAATGTTTACAAATTCAAAAGAGAACCTCTACCTTGGAACCCTTTGGATTGTGTGACCTCAAGGAGCAGTCAGAGAAGGCACCTGTCCTTTGAAGGAGGGTGGTGGAGTCCCCCACATGTGAATTTCTTTTGTAAATTTCTCTCAGTTAAGGGAAAGGAGAGGAAAGTGTGAGCATGTCATAGGAAACTTAACAGGCTTGGGTTTCTCTGTAGGGGAAGAATGTTTTGGACTCCTGCCACCCCTGTAATACCAGCCAGGCTTCCTACAGTAGCTCTTGCCACTGTGAGAACGTGAAAGCAGAAACAGGGAACCCTCATTCACTGTCGATGGGAATGTACATGGGTAAATTCCCCATGGAGAACAGTGTGAAGACTCCTGAAGAAAGAAAATAAGAGTGGAACTGCCATATGATTTAGCTGTTGTACTTCTGGGTGTTTACTGAGTCAAGAGATACATGTGTCTCTGTGTTTATTTCAGTACAATTTGCAACAGCCAAGATACAGAAACAACCTATGTTCCCACCAACAGGAGAATGAGTAAAGAAGTTGTGACATCAGGCAGGGGTAGATAGCATAATGGATATGCAAAAAGACTCTCATTCCTGAGGCTCCAAAGTCTAGGGTTCAATCCTCAACACCACCATAAGTCAGAACTGAACAGTGCTCTGGTCTTCCTCTCACTGTGTGTATTTATCATTTGAAAAATAAAGACTAATTAATTAAATTTAAAATAAGAATCTGAGCTGCCTGCTGTGCTTCTGTCCCTACCAACAAACAGCAATGTGACCCTGGACACGTGCTTCTCTTCACTGAGTCTCTGCTTTCCCACTAAAACACACAGGGGTGTAGCCTGGCTCTGCTAAACTTCCTTCAAGTTCAGAAAGCCTATGGCATCTTGATGTTAAAGTCAGACTGGAGAAAAAATACTCCTACCCCTCTCTCACATCCTAGGGAAGCATTCTCTATGCCCTCCAGAATTTAAATCAGGGTTGTCTCTGTCCTTGGCAAGACCCTAGGCTCAATCAGGTCAAGGATGAAGGATGTCCAACTCATTTTTTCCTCATCCTCAAGCAGAGCTAAGCTCATAGTGGAAACTAAAGTCCTGTTTGGTCTGTACCCTTTAGAGACTTTGAGGTCCCCATATAAAGTCAAAGGGACCTCCCATGGGGGAGTACTAAGGAAATGAGATGGTTACTATTAAGTCCCCCCCATTCCCATGACATCACACATATTCATGAAGCACAACCCTATGAGACACCAATTATCACACCTGCCTCCTGTCCACAGATGAAGGAAAAAGATTGAACAGTTATCAGGCACCCCTTGTACATACAGCTTTCATCTAATGTTTACTCTTCACCTTCAAACTACCAAGTAGAGTTGTTGTTGTTCTTCTTCTTCTTCTCCTTCTCCTTCTCCTTCTCCTTCTCCTTCTCCTCCTCCTCCTTCCCCTTTCCCTTCTCCTTCACACACATTACAAGCTCAAGGACTCAGGTTCAAGCTCCCATTGCCTACCTGCAGTGGGGAGGCTTCACAAGTGGTGAAGCAGGACTGCAGGTGTCTTTTGCTCTCCCTATCTCCCCTCACCTCTCTATCCTATCAAAAGCAAAACAGAAAAAGAAAGAGAGAGAGATAATAAAACAAGAGAAAAAATGGCTTCCTGGGAGTAGTGGATTCATAGTGCCGGCACCAAGCCCCAGCAATAATCCTGGTAGCAAAAGGAAGGAGAAGGAGGAGACAGAGACAGAAAAAAGAAGAAAAGCAAAGAGTGAAGAGGCCACAGTATTGAAGTTTCCTTTGCAGCAGGGGCCAGTTTTGAATCTGGATCTTGAACATGGCAAAGCAGCACACAATCCAAGTGAACTATTTCCCTGGCCCACATAAGAGAGGCACACAAAAGGAAAGCTTCACAAGCAGTGAACCAGCACTGTGGTATCTCTGCCTGTCTTTCTAACCCTCTATCAAAAATAATCATAATCATAATCCACCAAGAGGGGTGGGATTCTGCAGGCTTTGAAGTCCTAGCAAATAAAACTATGACGGCAAAAATATCCAGTCTGAATATGGAATTGAAATTGAAGAGGTGCAGATACCAATTCAAAAAGCTTTTGAAGAAATCCCAGGAGATGATGATGGTTTGAACCGGCGACAGTGGAGATAGAAGAAGGGACGTGTGAACAGTATGTCTAGAAGCTCAGCAGCCATATTCTGTAGTGAAAGGTTCATTGTCAATAGTCTCTCCAAAGAAAACCTAGGACATCAAACATCAAGAGAAATCTGTGCCACATCTAGTCCAAAGATGAGCTTGACTAAGATGACCCTGGGTAGGAAGGCAACTATGCCAGAGGCTTTAGGACAGGAGCCTAAGAGGAAAGGAAAGTGGACCAGTAACTGGGCAAGGAATGACCAGCACCTGGCCCAGGCAAGGTCAAGTGATAGACGCATAGGATGGGCAAGGTTTCTTAGCCAAACCCCTCACTTCACAGCCAAGGATACTAAAACTAACATGTAGATAAATGTTAGTTTCAATTGTTCAGCAGACCTGGGTTCCATCCTGTCACTGACTAGTGACTAGTCACTTGACCAATGAGCCTATATTTTTCCATCTGTAAAGTGTGTATAGAATGGCCTCTCTCAGAGAGTTGGGTGGTAGTGCAGCAGGTTAAGCGCACGTGGCACAAAGCACAAGGACCAGCGTTAAGGATCCTGGTTTGAGCCCCCGGCTCCCCACCTGCAGGAGGTTCACTTCACAGACAGTGAAGGAGGTTTGCAGGTGTCTATCTTTCTCTCCCCCTCTCTGTCATCCCTTCCTCTCTCCATTTCTCTCTGTCCTATCCAACAATGACAGCATCAATAACTACAACAATAAAACAAGGGCAACAAAAAGAGAATAAATAAATAAATATTAAAAAAAAAAAAAAAAGAATGGCCTCTCTCTCCTCTCTCTAAGAAGCCATGAGAGTTAAATCCCTTCTGGTAAATGGAAAGTACCATCTGTTGCCTTAGGTTTTGAAGGGGAGGAGATATAAACAGACCTGAAAGATGCTCAGAAGCCAACGGAAGGGGGAATCGGTGGCTGAGATGGAATGTGGGGGGCTAAGAGCAAGAGGGGAAGGGGGAAGGCAGGATGATGCTCAGATGTCTGCTCCAGCACACAGGCGGATGTGAAGTATAGGAGCCTTCCCATAGCTCATCCTGCCAGCCCCAAACACCGGAAGTCCTGTAAAAGTCTCCTCCTCTTTTTTTTAAGATATTATTTATTTATTCATGAGAAAGATAGGAGGAGAAAGAGAAAAAGCCAGCCATCACTCTGATATATGTGCTTCCAGGGATCAAACTCAGGACCTCATGCTTGAGAGTCCGATGCCTTATCTTCTATGCCACCTCCCAGACCACATCATCCTCTTTCCTTATCAATGAAAACATCCCTAGAGCACTGTGTACCAATTTTTCTGCCTGATATAGACTTTTGATTGGTTCTTGATTAGTATTGGAGTAGAAATTCAACTAAAATTTTCCAAAACCTAAATTTAAAAAAATGTAGAAATAAGGTGGCCAAGAGGTGGAACAGTGGATAAAGTGTTGGACTGTCGAGCATGAGGTCTCACATTCAGTCTCTCACTTCCATCTATCTTGCTCTTTCATTCATTAATAAAATTAACACATGTGGTCCGGGAAGTGGTACAGTGGATAAAGCATTGTTCCCAGGCAGAACATGTACAGAGTGATGTTTGGTTCCTTCTCTCTCTATCTCTCTCATTAATAAATAAATAAATAAAATCTTAAAAATAATACTATATGATTTAAAGTGGAACTAATTTGAAAACAAACAGTATTCTGGGAGGTGGTGCAATAGATAGAGTGTTAGGCTCTTATGCATAAGGTTCCAAGTTCGATCTTCAGCAGCATAACTTGAATGATGTTCTGGTTCTCTCTCCTCTCTCTTCCTGTCCATCTCATTAATAAACAAAATCAGAGAGAGACAGAGAGAGAGAAACATTGGCTAATGGGTAATACTGTGCCCCTTTACAAGTAAGGAACCTGAGACACACGGAGCGGAAGCAGCTTGTCCTGGGCTGTTTGGTGGATGAGTAGCAGGGCCCCATCTCAAACTGCCCACCAAGCAGCAGAGGTGACAAGCACCCTTGCTGGAGCACAGCTGCCCTGTTCCCAACACACCAGCTTGATAGGCAACCATCTTAGTAAGGAGGCTGTCACAAGCAGGCGGGCGCCTGAGTGAATTAGAAACCCCACAGCCAGGTGTGCTTGCTGCCACTTGACAGCACTTGGATTACGTGTCATAGGAAGAAGAACAGACCCGAGTCTTTTGGTGCTGAAACTTGGCACTTACTTCCTTGGCTTTCAGGAACATTTAGTTCTCAAACAGCTGTGGTTCCCGATAGCCTTGTACCTCAAAGGGTGGTCCATAGACCAGCAGCCTGGGTACCACCTAGAAACTCCTTAGAGAGGCAGACCCCACAGAGCTGACTAGACCTGCTCACTCTGCATCTGCGTTTGAACAATATCAACAAGTAGTAGAAGCATATGTGGACACTGTGAAAAAAGCACACTGTCCCACAGGTGCAGAGACCTAGCAAAAGTCCTCATCAGTCACTGAGAGTCTTGGTGGTCCTGGGCAATTTCCTTCTCCTCTCTGAACCTCAGTTTCCTCATCTGTAAATTGAAAATATGTGCCAACCAGGAGGTGGTGCAGTGGATAAAGCACTAGACTCTCAAACATGAGATACTGTGTTTGAGATCAGTACTGCATATGCCAGAGTAATGTCTGGCTCTCTCGCTCTCTCTCTCTCTCTCTCTCTCTCTCCTCTGCTCTCCTTTCTCTAATTAATAAATAGATGAGGCGGGGGAGATAGCATAGTAACTATGCAAAGAGACTCTCACATCTGAGGCTCCCAGATTCAATCCCCTACTCCACCATAAACCAGATATATCAGCAGTGTCCTGATAATATATCGATAAATAGCAAAACAGAAAAGTATCAAATAAATAAATGAATCCTTTAAGTAAATGGAAATAAAGTACAATGAAGCTGGGGGTGGGGGGCAGCATCCCCAGTAGAGCTACCAGCAATAACACTAGTGGCAAGAAACAAAATGTAAGAAAAGAGAAAAGCTTGGATGCCTGCCATCCACCCTGTCATCCTCAACTCACTGTTAATTGCTAGTTGTTAATTGCACTCCCACAAAATGAGTAGAGCTGGAGACCAGTGCAGATACATTAATCCAAAGTGATCTGTGAGTCTCTCAGCAGTGAAAGCCCTACAACTAGTTTACTAGCTGGTCCTACTGGTCATTTGACAGGTTGATATGTCCATACTAACTGACAGAGTTTGAGACTACCATGAATGGCTTCAGCCAGTCATGATTGATCCTTCTGGATGTGAAGGGAAAGCCATCTCCCTTAAGCACTGAGAACCCCCAAAATAAAGTGTCACTGGCAAGTGAAGAATGAGGAGTAAATGATAGGTACACCCAACGATGCCTGAAGAGGTAATAAGTGGCACGGTCTCAATAAAAATCTGGAAATGACCAGATTAACTAAGATAATTCACAAATTCCATGATTCAGTAGACCATAGATAAGTGTCTATTATGTAAAAGGCAATGTGTATCAGGCACCTGGGATTCTTAAATAGACAGCACTATCTTCTTTTTAAATATTTATTTATTCCCTTTTGTTGCCCTTGTTGTTTTGTTGTAGTTATTATTGTTTTGTGATTGATGTTGTTGTTGTTGGATAGGACAGAGAGAAATCGAGAGAGATGGGGAAGGCGGAGAGGAGGAGAGAAAGACACCTGCAGACCTGCTTTACCACTTGTGAAGCAACTCCCTTGCAGGTGGGGAACCAGGGGCTCAAACTGGGATCGTTATGCTGGTCCTTGTGCTTTGCACCACGTGGGCTTAACCCGCTGTGCTACTGCCCAACTCCCAGAAAGCACTATCTTTTCAGTCACTATCTTTTAGTGAGGGTTGCAGTAACGAGGCAAGCCCAACCCAGCATATCCAGAACCATAAGCAGAAGAGGCACTAGGGCTGTGGGAGGAAGAAGAGGGGTTACCTTTGTGGGCCCACATAGGACCTTACCCTCAACTTGGATCAACAATGGTAGAGAATGTTCCATCCTCCGAAGGGAGGCTGGACAACATACTATATGCTCCACCTGAGGAAGATGGGTCCTGATATTGGGCATTTTGGAATATTCCTACTTACGACTACAGAATGTGAGCTTAGATCTACAGAGATGCAGAGGTCACATAGGCTCCTAAACTGAATATGGGCCCCAGATCACATCAAATAGATGGGGTTTACAGTCAACAATATTTATACACGTTTCCCATATTTGGGAGTTATTCTCTTCCCTGATCCAGCTTTCTGATCCTTCTGCCAGCCATGACATCATCTCCCCAGACAATAATTTGGATCCACCTGCATATCAGATTTCAAGTCCAGGAAAAAAGAAAAAAAAAAAAGCAACCACTAATGTAGCCACAGGCCCTTTGGAATATAACTAAAATATGCCTACTAGTGACCTACCAAACAGAGACACCCACCCCCAACTCTTCATCTGCACTATTCAAGCGTTTAAGTACATGATTGGTCAACAATTTGTTTGGCTTTATGTTAACTCTCTTTTCAACCACCAGGTTCCAGATGCTAGCAGGATGCCAACCAGACTTCTCTGGACAGACAATCCCACCAATGTGTCTTGGATCTCTGCTTCCCCAGAGCTCCTCCCCACTAGGGAAAGAGAAATATAGGCTGGGAGTATGGATCAACCTGTCAACACCCATGTTCAGTGGGGAAGCAATTACAGAAGCCAGACCTTCCACCTTCTGCATCCCACAAAGACCTTGGGTCCATACTCCCAGAGAGTTAAAGAATAGGAAAGCTATCAGGGGAGGGGATGGGATACAGAGTTCTGGTGGTGGGAATTGTGTGAAGTTGTACCCCTCTTATCCTATGGTTTAGTCAATGTTTCCTTTTTCTAAATAAAAAATTAAAGTAAAAAGAGGGGTTATGTTTGCTGGGATTTTTTTTGTGTGTGTACTTTGGTATTTGTTGCTGGAACTTTACCACTGTGAGTTGACTTTTTCAAGCAGAGATAAAATAACAGAGACAGAGGGAAAGACAGAGAGGGGAAGATACCACAGCATCAAAGCATTCCCCAATGTGTAGGGGGCCAAGCTTGAACCTGGGTCATGTACAAAGCAGGTGCACTATCTAGGCAAATGTCAGGCTAGCATCACGAGAGAGAGAGAGATGACCCAGGAACCGAGCTCATGGTGGCAAAGCTATTCAAATTTTTATTCATGCAAACACCCCAGAGTTGGGCAGTAGCACACCTGGTTAAACCACGTGGCGCAAACTGCAATGGCTGGTGTCAGCCTCCCGGTCTGCACGCCTGCCCTCCTCCAGGTCAGGACACGGAAGAGACAAGACAGAAACAGAAGTGGCTTGACAATACCACACATGGTTAGGAAAAGGGCTGAAGAAAGGCAAAGGGGGCCAGGAATGGTATGAACCTCCCCAGCAACTGTTGCTAGGGGTGCAACTGGATTAGCAATACCTGCGGGGAATTAGGAAGGAGACCTTTAGTCATTTGTAAGACAAAGCAGAAGATTGATATGTAGATAATAAAAAGACAGGCCATAGTATCAGGGAATGTAGGGTGGAACAGGCTTAATGTTTTTTAAGGAATGCCAGGCTCCTGGAGGAAGGAAGATGCAGGATGTTTTTGTGAAGCAGGGAAAACTTACAAGGCCGCCAACCTTTTGAGGTTCATGTGTCTCCCCCCCCCTTTTTCTCAACCCCTCTGTAGAGAGAGAGACTTAGCAGGACAAACTCACCTCTCAGGTCAAGCCCTGCCAGGCTCCACCACATCCTCACAACCTCCCTACATCACCAACTTTCATATAGAATATTAAAGACATATTTTCCAGAGAAAGGGCATTTGAGCTATTAACTGAGTGTGAGTGAGTGGAGTTAACCAAGCAAAGGTTGAGGGTAATCCAGTTAGACTGAACAGTGTATTGGGAGACTATGTATTTTCTGGGCATGCATGAAGCAGGAAGTATTTTTAAAGATAGTGGTGGGGAAAAAGCAAAAAGTCAATCCTGGTAAGCTTCACAAATCAAGCTTACAGGAAGGTGGGAATAATAGACAACAACCTGAAGTAGGTGACTGACATCATCAGGTTTAAGTTTCAGTAAAAAGAAAATGGAAAGAAGAAAAAAGACAAGATGAGGAAGAAGAAGATGGGGAAGTGGAAGGGGAGGAGGAGGAAAAAGAAGAGGAAGAGAAGCAGCAATGATGAACAGTTGGTTAATAACAAATACTAAAGACTCCATACTAGGCAAAGAGATGTAATAACTCTGCCCTCAAGGTTTTTTGGGGGGTAAATAGATGTTGACAACACACTCAATTACCTATCATCACTGGTAATCATGCAGTCAAGGAAAGATGCTCCATGTGGGAAACTACATTAGGCTGAGATCTAAAGGATGAGTAGGAGGAAATAGCAAATAAAAAAAGGGATAGAGAGGTGGTCCAGGCATGAGAACCACATATGCGAAGCCCCCTGGAAACACTTGGCATAGTCAGGAACCTGAGACCTCAGAAGAACCGGAGCTCAGAGAGTAAAACTATGAGGGCAACAAGGAGAATTTAAAACCAGCTGAAACCATGGCCATGCTAAGGGATTTACATTTTTATTGAGAGAAAGAAATATAAGAAACACAATAATAAAAGCTGGGGGGAAGTGGAAAGCAAATTTCCTGAGACCAAGCCATTTGAGATCATAGTTATAGTTGAGAAGCCCAGGATGGGATTTCAGAACATTAAATGGCCTCCAGTCATCCTACCCAGCCAAGATGGTGTAAAGTTCTCCCCCAGCCAGTTCATAGCCCTCTCCTCAACCTCAGGCTATAGAGATCCAGGAGGAGACCTTCAGAGGTGAGTGCTTTCCCTAAGGGACCAGTCACAAGGGGCTTGTTCTTCCCCTGGCAGCTTCCAACAGATCCACTGCAGGTGGAGGCCATCAAAAAGAGATTAGCACAGGGTCCATTGCACCTGCTGGGAGGAGCCAGTCCAGTCCCCTTGCTGGGAACTTCTCCAGCTAATACTAAGGAAGAAAGCTGAACTTGCTCTGGCATGAGCCAAAAGAGCTCTGGAAACATATCCCGCCTTTGAGGATTTTTGCAAAAATCTGATGGGATTGGGACGCACAGAATTTAAAATTTTCTAGCCAAATGTTTCTTAAGAATACTTGGACCTTAATTCTTTAGAAATTGAAAAACAAAATCCAAGAGAGAAAATAATAAGCCCAAGATGATAAAGCAAGCCAAGGCATAGCAAGTCTCGATATATCAGTCTGAAGATGTATGTTTCATGATTTTGACAACAATAGCAACTGATACTGTACATTTGCCTGTTTTGCACCAGACTATTCTGAGTTCTTGAGAGATTTAACACTGCATCTCTGTCACTACCACATCAAACTGGCAATAGTGTGATTCCTACTTTTTTTTTTTTTTATTTTTAAATTTCTTTATTGGGGGATTAATGTTTTACATTAGACAGTAAATACAATAGTTTGTACATAACATTTCTCAGTTTTCCACATAACAATACAACCCCCACTAGGTCCTCTGTCATCCTTTTTGGAGCTGTACTCTCCCCCCCACCCCCCAGTCTTTTACTTTGGTGAAATACACCAACTTTAAAAAATTTTTTTCCCTTTTGTTGCCCTTGTTTTTTTTTGTTGTTGTTGTTATAGTTATTATTGTTTTTTTTTTTATTTAAGAAAGGATTAATTAACAAAACCATAGGGTAGGAGGGGTACAACTCCACACAATTCCCACCGCCCAATCTCCATATCCCACCCCCTCCCCCAATAGCTTTCCCATTCTCTATCCCTCTGGGAGCATGGACCCAGGGTCATTGAGGGTTGCAGAAGGTAGAAGGTCTGGCTTCTGTAATTGCTTCCTCGCTGAACATGGGCGTTGACTGGTCGGTCCATACTCCCAGTCTGCCTCTCTCTTTCCCTAGTAGGATGGGTCTCTGGGGAAGCTGAGCTCCAGGACACATTGGTGGTGTCTTCAATCCAGGGAAGTCTGGTCGGCATCCTGATGATACCTGGAACCTGGTGACTGAAAAGAGAGTTAACATACAAAGCCAAACAAATTGTTGAGCAATCATGGACCCAAAGCTTGGAAAAGTGGAGAGGAAGTATTAGGGAGGTACTCACGGCAAACTCTAGTATACTTCTGCTTTCTTACTTTGGTGCCATACTCCAAACTCAGTCAATTTCTGCTTTGCGTTTCTACTTCTTTTTTTTTTTTTACATGCATAACATTCCCCAGATTCCCATTTAGCAATACAACCCCCACTATTTCATTCATCATTTTTCATGGACCTGTATTCTCCCCACCCACCCACCCACCCCAGAGTCTTTTACTTTGGTGTAATACTCCAATTCCATTTCAGGTTCGACTTGTGTTTTCTTTTCTAATCTTGTTTTTCAACTTCGGCCTGAGAGTGAGATCATCCCATATTCATCCTTCTGTTTCTGACTTATTTCACTCAACATGATTTTTTCAAGGTCCATCCAAGATCGGCTGAAAACGGTGAAGTCACCATTTTTTACAGCTGAATAGTATTCCATTGTGTATATATACCACAACTTGCTCTGAATGACTCTGAAAATGTCCAATAGTTCTAGGTTATCTATCTCTTCATTTAGCTCCCTTATGTCTTTACTGATTTTCTTCCTGGATGATCTGTCAAGTTGAGATAGTGGGGTGTTGAAGTCCCCTACTATGATTGTGTTACTGTTAATATATTGCTGTAGCTCTTTCAGTAGAAGTTTGATGTATTTAGATGGCTTCTCATTGGGTGCATAGATATTAATAATTGTTAAGTCCTCTTGATTGACTGATCCTCTGAGCATTAAGTAGTGTCCATTCCTATCTTTTTTAATCTTATGTATTTTAAAGTCTATCATGTCAGATATGAGAATAGCTGTTCCTGCCCTTTTTTGTGGGCCATTGGCTTGAATGATAGTTTTCCATCCTTTCACTTTAAGTCTGTGTTTGTCTTGTTGCGTTAGGTGAGTTTCCTGTAGACAACATATTGTTGGGTTGTGTTTTCTGATCCATCTTCCTACTCTGTGTCTTTTAATAGGTGAATTCAGGCCATTGACATTTATTGATATCAAAGATTGAAGATATTTTAACGCCATTCTTGTAGAGTTTTAGAGTGTTTTCATATATGTTCTATTTGTGGTGGTCTGGTTGTTTATAGGAAACCTTTCAGAACTTCTTTCAAGGCAGGCTTGGTGATGGTTGCTTCCTTCAACTGTTGCTTGTCTGAGAAGGTTTTGATGCTTCCATCTAGTCTGAATGACAGTCTAGCAGGATATAGTATTCTTGGCTGAAAGCCTTTCTCATTGAGCACTCGACAGATATCTTGCCATTCTCTTCTGGCCTGTAGTGTTTGTATGGAGAAGTCTGCTGCTAATCTTATGGGTTTTCCTTTGTAGGTGACTCTTTGTTTTTCTCTTGCAGCCTTGAGGATCCTTTCTTTATCCTTATTCCTTTCCAATCTAAGTATGACATGTCTTGGTGTCTTTAGGTCTGGGTTAATTCTGTTTGGGACCCTCTGGGCTTCTTGAATCTTTATGTCTTTGGTGTTGTCTAGACTAGAGAAATTTTCAGCTATTATGGCCTGGAGAACGCTTTCTTCCTCCCCTTCTCTTTCTTCCTCTGGTAAGCCAATAATGCGTATATTGTTTCTTTTGAAGTCATCCCATAGGACTCTGTTGTTGTTTTCAGCATCTCTTAATCTCTTTTTGAGATCTCTTACTTCTTCTTTAGTTGTCTCTAATTCATCCTCAATCTTGCTAATTCTGTCTTCAGCCTCATTGATTCTGTTCTCTCTGCCCTCTACTGCTTTCTGGAGTTCATCTGTTTTGTTGCCCTGCTCTGATACTGTTTTAGCTTGTTCATCTAGCTGCCTTCTTAGCTCAGCGATTTCAGCTTTCAGCTCTCTAATAACCATGAGATAATTAGAATTTTCTTCCATATTCTCATTTGTTGTTCCTGCATTTCTGATTACAATTTTTTCAAATTCTTTACTCACTCCTGTTATTATTTCCTTAGCTAATGTTTGGATGTTGAACTCGTTGTTTTGTGCTTTGCCCTCTGGAGGACTTTTAGCTGGACTCTTGTCCTGGTTCGAGTCTCCATTATTTTTTCTTGTTGTTTTAACCATTTTATATAAGTTAAGAGGTTTTTCAATCCCTGAGTTGGAGTTCAGTGGTGTAAAAGCCTTTTTTTTTTCCCCTGTAGGCTATGGTAGCCTGAGGGCTTTTAAACTATCAATAGGCTTCTTGGCTTAATCAATGACTCCTGACCAAGAGATAAAGCAGGGTGTGGCAGAGATAATCCAGTGGTTATGCAAAGAGACTTTCACAGCCCTTCAGCTATGCCACCGAGGTATAGGTCTTCTCCTGAGTTTCCCGGTTAGATCTCTGTGCCCTGGTGTCCCTCCCTGTTGCTGCTCCAGATTCTGAGGGTAGTAGCAATGGAGACTCAGAGTTGTACTTGGTGAGTCTCTGGGGAGTCCTTTCCTCCCTTCAGCTGTCCCCTTGTTGGTGGAGCAGACTGGAGGTGGTGTCTCCACTGACAAACTGTCGAACTGTTAGCAGTCACTTAATCTCTCCTTAGGCCCCTCTCTCCTCTCTGTCACCAGCCACGCGTGTTTGTACTCACGGGTGATTTACTGGGTTTCTGTGGTCATTCTAGTCCTGTCTTGTTTCGGTCCGGGTGGTCTCCTTTGGTATTCCTAGTTGATCCGGGAGAGGAGAGGAGAGGAGAGAAAGCGATCTGCTGCTCGTAGCTCCGCCTCCGGAAGTCGAAAAGGTGTCTCGTGATTCCTACTTTACAGATTAAGAAACTGAGGCACAGAGAGTTGGTTAACTCCCCACATTTTTGCAACCGGAAGTTAGAATTTGAGCTGTCAGACACCACAAAGTACCTAATCAAATAGTTTCTACATAGAGCCAGATACCCTGCTCACCTACTTCCTATTTCACTTCCCTCAATAAAAAAAAACCTCCAAAAAGATAAAAACTCCAAAGATAAACTTGTCAAAGTAAGGACTACAAAAGCTGAATAAGGGCAAGAGACTGGCACACTTTAATGATGGCTCTTTGGTCACTACCAGGCCACCCTAACACCTGGGGCCCTAGTCAGGGAGTCCTGGGATTTCCACACAGACATGATGGGCCTAGACTTCTAAGAGATCCCTCTCTCCATGGTCATATACATGGTCACTGATCATATACATCAGGTACAACATAATGGAACCATTTGTGGGTCCCTATAGAACCTTGCCTTCAATGTGGATCAACAATGGTTAGGGACTGTTCCATTCTTTGAAAGGAGGTTGAGCAACATACTCTACCACTCGAGGAAGATGGGTCCTGAAATTAGTGCAGCCAGGTATGTTCCTAGCCATGACCACAGACTGCAAACTCAGACCTACAGGGATGCAGAGGTTACATAGGCTCCTGTATTACAAATGGGGCCTAAATCAAATCAATGGGGTTTTCAGTTAACAATATTTATATACTTTTCCCATATTTGGGAGCTACTCTCCTCCCTGATCCAGCTTTCTAGTCCTTTTTCTAACTATTAGATCATGCCCCCAGACAATACCTTTGGTCCACCTGCATGTTAGTTGTTAAGATCAGGCAAATACTAGTAAAGTCATGGGTCCCTTGGAATATACCCAAAATAGACCTACTAGTTTTTTCCAAAATGAGACCTCCCAAATATTCATCTGCAATATTCTTGCCTTTAGGTTCATAATTAGTCAACAACTTGTTCTGCTTTATATCTTAACTCCTTTTTGACCACCAGGTTCCAGATTCTACCAAGATGCCAGTCTGACTTCCTTGGGCAGAGGATCCCACCAATGTGTCCTGGAGCGCCAGTTCCCCAGAGCCCTGCCCCACTAGGGAAACAGAGAGACAAGCTGGGAGTACAGATTGACCTGTCAACACTCATGTTCAGTTGGGAAGCAATTACATAAGCCAGACCTTTCACCTTCTGCACCCCATAATGATCCTGGGTCATACTCCCAGAGGACAGGAAAGCTTTCAAGGGGGGGAATGGAATATGGAGTTCTGGTGGTGGGAGTTGTATGGAACTATACCCCTTTTATCCTATAGTCTTATCAATATCTCCATTTTATAAAGTTAAATATATATATATATATATATATGAATTTATATATTTATTTAGCACCACTCAGAACTGCAGACAGGTGACCCAATCCCTCAGCTCCAACCCTGCCTCCTACAAAGGCAAAATCTATTCACTATTGCAATCCCTACTTTTTAGAAGTTGGTGTGACTTGTGCTTGAAGCAATTCTCACCAGTATTCTCACAATTGCTGCTTGTCCTCTTTATAAGACAACAAGTGGTCTGGCCTAACAACAAACCAAATTTTATTTTCTTTCTTTTTTTGTCTTCAGGGTTATTACTGGGGCTCAAGTGCCGGCACTACGTATCCACTGCTCCTGGAGGCCGTTTTTTGTTATAAGATAGGACAGAGAGAAATTGAGAGAAGAGGGAAAGATAGGGCAGGGGGAGAGAAAGATAGACACCTGCAGACCTGCTTCACCACTTGTGAAGTGACCCCCCTGCAGGTGGGGAGCCAGGGGCTCCAACTGGGATCCTTGTGCTCCACACTATA
The DNA here is from genome assembly GCF_950295315.1 of Erinaceus europaeus. NCBI lineage: Eukaryota > Metazoa > Chordata > Mammalia > Eulipotyphla > Erinaceidae > Erinaceus > Erinaceus europaeus. The sequence goes on along the minus strand of NC_080174.1, from coordinate 73,952,421 downwards.
TGCACTTAACCCGGTGTGCCACTTTCCAGCCCCTCAAATCAAACCAACTTTTCTTCACACTAACTTTTCTTTTTTATTTTTAATTTAATTTAAATTTTGTTTTATTTTATTTATTTTCCCTTTTGTTACCCTTGTCTTTTTTTATTGTTGTTGTAATTGTTACTGTCATTGCCATTGATGTTGTTATTGTTAGACAGGACAGAGAGAAATGGAGAGAGGAAGGGAAGACAGAGAGGGGGAGAGAAAGATAGAAACCTGCAAACCAGTTTCACCACCTGTGAAGCAACTTCCCTGCAGGTGAGGAGCCGGGGGCTCGAATTGGGATCCTTAGACCAGTTTTTGCACTTTGCGTCACATGCGTTTAACCCACTGCACTACTACCTGACTCCCAACACTAACTTTTCTGTCCTCTCTTTTTCTTTCTTTCTTTTTTTCTTCCTTCCTTTCTTTCTTTCTTTCCTTCCTTCTTTCTTTCTTTCTTTCTTTCTTTCTTTCTTTCATCCTTTCTTTTATCATTGGGACTTGGTTCCAGCACAGCACTTGGCAGCTATTTTTTTTTCTGTTTTGTTTTCACTTGACATGACAGAGAGAAATTGAGAGGGAAGGGGAGATAGAGAGGGAGAGAGAAATAAACATAAAAACCTGCAGAGCTGCTTCACCATTTGCGAGGCATCCTCCTTGCAGGTGGGGAACATGGACTCAAACTTGGATCCTTGCGCTTGGTGATATGTGTACTTAACCAAGTGTACCACCCAACTCCCCACACTAACTTTTCTTTACACTATAAATGCTCCCATCTCTAGTCATCTCCAGATAGAGGTAAGGTCACATATCAGTATGGCAGCTGAGCCCCAAATCCCTTCCCTGCTCACCACCTTTCTACACATGGCCAGATCAGTCAATATCCTTGCCCTCTGATTCATGGGGACATCACAAGATCAGAGGAAGGGGAAAGAGAGAATATACATTCATTCCCCCAGCATCCCTCTTTCCAGTCACCACAGGCTAGATAATTCTTTCACCTACAGGTTGGGCTTCTGAAGGGGCCCTTCCAACCAGCCCATATTCCTGAAGTTCCTTACTAACTCTTCACTCCACCCCTTCCAGAGTGGGAGTGGTAAGGAAGGGTCTGCAACATTCCTTGTGGTTTCCCTACGTCCTGCCACTTCCCCATGAGTAGTCCCTTTATTACCTACACCATGTATCCTAATCTGCTACCAGGGGAACCCAGGCCCCTCAGGCTACCACTGAGCTCCTCTCTACCTGTCAGTAAGAGATAAATGTGGAGATGGTCGTGCTGACCTACGGAAGCATTTTTATGGCTGGAAAAGATAAATGTCTGAGAGCAGCCGCAGCCACATGAGACACTCCAGAGAGGCTGCTCCTATCTGGGGTTTTAAGGTCTAGAATATTGGGTCATCTTTCAGGCTTCTTTTAGCTCGGTAATCGGGCTTATATCTTTATGTGGCTAGCTTGAAGCTGGTTTCTTTGTTAAAGATGCTTCCCAGAGCAAGGATCTCTGGAATGTGAAGGCTTTTCTCCCTCTCAGAAGTGTCTATTGTTGCATGTTCTTCCTAAACGATAGACATACACATATAGTTGATATTAGAGTTTCATAGGACAGGGGAGCAGACGGTGGCAATCTGATTGTCATAATAGAGTCTGTTGACAGGTCCTCTCACACATACACACCAGGACCACCAGCCTAGGGTTATGGTGCTACTTTTATAGCCACTAGCCTCTCTAGGGAAAGGCAGGTACCAAACCAAGGTTCGGTGTTGCTGAGGACTTATTCTGATGCAGTCTCCGCCCCCAGGTTTTTCTATGCCCTGCTAAATCCTAGAGTGCCCCCTTTCAACCAATCCTGGCTCCGCCCCCAGGTTTTTCTATGCCCCGCTAAATCCTAGAGTGTCCCCTTTCAACCAATCCTGGCCCTACACGGCACCCCTGGTTGTCGCCCAATAAAAAGCCCCCTCACCCCTCCCCTCTCTCTCTCTGGGCTCTTGGCTCTCCCTCTCTGAGGTCTAGCTCCCTGCTCTCCCCTGTGGTCAGCCATTGCGGGCTGGCTCCACGTGGTCTGAACCAAACCTCCCCCCCCCATCCTATAATAAAGATTTGTGTACCCCTTTGCTCTGGAAGTCCGCTCTCTTCTTCCTGGTGCAGCCCGACACCAGACCGCCGCAACAACAGTTCGGTCCATCTTGCCTGGGAGAGCACATTTCCAAGGCCCCACTCAGTTTGTATTTATAAGGCTGTGTCCTGAGACAGCATGTGATGTCTTTAATTAGACAGGGAATGGTTGGCATTTTACTTTTTTTCTGTTAGAAGTGTCTCTGAACAAGGAAAAGAATTTAGATGCACCCATAGCACAGCAAGGGGCTCAAAGCCAGGTAGCTGGTTTCTGTGTACTCTACCTACTGAGCTATCTCCCCGTCCCCTTGGACTTCTCTAGTTAGTTGTCTCAGAGACCCTACAGACTCAAGATTCCCCAAACCAGACTCATCCTCCTACATACCACATAGTACTACTCATTCTAAAGTCCTCTCTGAGAGTGGATGGCAGAAAAAAATATATCCAGACACTACAGTCTAAAATCAGGGTATCTGAATAAATAGACAAAATGCTGTGGGGGGGGGGGTGTTTGTTTGTTTGTTTGGTTTGGTTTGGTTTGGTTTGGTTTGGTCTTACCTCCAGGGTTATCACTAGGGCTCAATGCTGGCACTATGAATCTACTGCTCCTGGCTACTATTTTTTCCATTTTATTGGATAGCACAGAGAGAAATTGAATGGGGGAAGAGGGAGATAGAGAAAGAAAAAAAGATAAGACACCTGTGGACCTGTTTCACCACTTGTGAAGTAACCCTCCCCGCCCCCCGCAGGTGGGGAGCGGGGGCTCGAGCAAGGATCCTTGTGTGGGTTGTTCTGGTTCGTACTATGTGTGCTTAACCCCATGAGCCTCCACCTGGCCCCCAACAAAATGTGTTTATTGGCCTTACCTTTTGTCTTCTCATTATTCTCGTTCTTCATCTAGTCACCAAGTTCAGTTCTCTTAAATGTTTCAAAAAGCTGTCACCCCTCACTCCTCCATACCTAGAATACATCAGGGGCATGTAGGAGCTTCAGTGCAGATCTGATGTTACTTCCAGCCAATCTACCATAATTCAGAGACTTTGCATGGCCCTCCAAACAAGAGGTGTATTTCACCTCCTACTGAAACACCCTCCCCAGCCTCACATCCTAAAGCCAAAATCACCAAGTTGGTTCCTATAGGTCCCAAGATCTTCACTCTTTGGCTAGGGCTCCTTGTGTCTCCTTCACTGGGACTTCTGGCCTGGCTTTGGGAGGAGTCCCTAAGCCCTTCCTGCTTCTCTGCTCCAGACCCCTCAAACTCCTGCTTGCCTCTTACTCCTCATCCTCATTAACGCCCTCTCACTCTGAATTTCTCTCCTAGGCCTCTCTTCAATGAGCCCCCTAACATGGTCAGGAGCTTTCTCTGAATTCCCATAGTCCTCTTCAGGTTTCCAGCACCATAATCATCTGCCCATGTTAAATTCTCCTAACCACTTGCACAGCTGATTCCTTGGAAAGACCCACTTAATATGAAATTTGTTTCTATGATATCTAGACACAGAAACAGCATGTCATTTAAAAAAAAATTAACTGAGTGTCTAAATCTTATGCTTTAGCACATTAAAAGTCTTTTTATTATTACATAGCCCAATGCAGGTTGATGGGAATGAGAACCTGCTTTATGTATCATTCAGAAAAACCCAGAGTCTTCAAAATTCTCCATAACAGTAAAGAGTAAAGAAAGCAGAGGGGGCCAAGTGGTAGCACAGTGGTTAAGCACATATGGTGTGAAGTGCAAGGATGGGCACAAGGATCCCAGTTCAAGCTCCCACCTTCCCACCTTCCCACCTGCAAGGAGGTTGCTTCATAAGCAATGAAGCAGGTCTGCAGGTGTCTATCTTTCTCTCCTCCTCTCTGTCTTCCTCTCTCCTCTCAATTTCTCTCTGTTCTATCCAACAACAACAGTAATAACAATGACAACAAGGGCAACAAATTGGGAAAAAATGGCTTCCAGGAGCAGTGGATTTGTTGTGCAGGTACAAAGCCCCAGTGATAACCCTGGAGGCAAAGAAAGAAAGAAAGAAAAAAAAGAAAGAAAGAAAGAAAGAAAGAAAGAAAGAAAGAGAAGAAAAAGCAGAGATGACATGTGAACTAGTTTTAGAAGTAGTGCAATCACTTCCATCCACATTCCATTGGTCAGAGCTTAACCATGTGGAAACACCTAGATTCAAGGAAGTCTGGAAATAGAGTTGAGCCCCATATCCAGGGAGAAGAAAAGAACATGAATATTGGTAAGCCCTGGAATTTTCTGTCATCTCTGGCAATCTCTACTAGGCAAGATTTTGACCATTTGGTTAGTTACAAAGTTGAACCTTGGGAAGGAGAATCACCCAGAAGAAATCTGGTCAGAAGCCACAAGAAAAATTAAAGGGAAAGAGCCCCCAGACTCTCTTTGCTACAGCTGCTGTGCCAACTATGCCAGCAGCCACAAGGCCATCCCAGAGCATGGCATCTTCCATAAAATGGATGGCTCTTACTTTAGAGAGGAGGGTTTGAGTCCTGATCTCTTGTGATGGTCTAGAAGACAGGAGGACCAGACCTCCCCCCACCACACACACACACACACACACACACACACACACACACACACACACAGAGAGAGAGAGAGACAGAGAGAGACAGAGTAGCCAGGAAGTCTAGGGTCATTACTGGAGGAGACAGATGGGCTTCTTTTAATAAGAGGGTGACAGAGAGTGCCCACTCCAGTGGGAGGACAGAATATGCTGCCCAAACTATTAAGTTAAACCCTTAGATGGTCTTTAACATTAAACTCTGAACTACTCAGAGACAGAATCTCTGTCTTATTTACCCTATAACTTCAGGGTTTGGGGAAGGATCTAGCGTGAACTTGTCCTTAGGCAACACCACCCCAGTATTTGCTCAGAGAAAAACTGGTCCCAGTTAGCTGGGACCGCCAGACTTCAAGAACAAGTCAAAAGAACACTCACTGGCATACCTGGTTCCAGCTTTTAGATAAGTCGCCAGAGTTTTCAACCTTGAGTGCCACTAAATTCAGTGCCTTCATTTATCATTTGCTAAACATGTGTAGAAGCTAAGGCTGTTGGCTGAATACAAGTTGGAGTATGATTGGCGATTCATATTCTTAGATGGAGAACTCAGTCAGCACCAGATTAAGTATGTCTGCTTCAGTAAATCACTCAGCACTGTATAATGTAAATATTTGGATACCCCTTTTGCAAATAAGACAACAGGAATTCAATGAACTAAGTAATCTTCTTATAGCTATTCACCTAGCAAACAGTTCAATCAAGATTTAAACTCATACCTTATCTACAAACTGCCATCTTCTCCCACATTGTGGGAGTGTCATCTTCTCACCAACAGAAAGAGCAAAGAGGAGGAAAGTGAATGAACAGATTCTAAATACTTTGACCAAAAGATGAGGGAAGTGACTAGTAGTAGAAGATCGATTTCCTTACAATCAGAAAGCCCTGGGTTTGAGCCCCAAAACTACATTAAGAGTGGTGTCCTGCTCTCTCTCGCTCTCTCTCTCTCCCTCTTTCCCTACTTCCCCCCTCCCTCTCTCCCTCTTTCCCTCTCTCCCTGTTTACAAAGAGTTGTCAACTATAATGGAGTTGATAACAAAGGTTTGAAGACCACAATGCCCGGCTCACAGCAGCCATCACTCTGGGCCAACCTACAGAAAATCCACAAGGTGGGATCCAAGCAGAAAAAATGCTGAGTGTGTCTGGCCAGGACCCAGCCACCCTCAGTTTCTAGAATCCAAGATGGTGTCGCCCTGTTAACACTCAGAGCAATGGTATTTGGAAGCTGGAGACTTTGGGGGAAATATAGGACGGATCCTTGCCCCTCTCCTCACCCCAGGTCCAACCTCTAGGGATGCTATATGGAAACACTTTGCCTTCCCCCTTGCTGCCTCCCACGTGAGCTGCCCCAGCGCTGATCCAGGGTGGATTGTACATTAAGAAGAAAAAAAATGCAAAGATAAACAAGGAATGAAATTCAACAATACATAAAACCCCACGTAACAAAAATTGTTGTCATTAAGGAAACTGCCTGTCATCCAGAATGTTGGCTGGCGAAAACCTTTCTTCTTTTGTCAGTCCTAATCCAAATGCCACCTCCATTAGCAAGCCACTCCCTCAAAGGGCCTCCTCTCTGCCTTGCCTGGATTTTGCTGTATGCTTAATTTAGGATATAACATCTCCTCAAAATCCATTAGGCATCTGTACCAAACTGTAATTATCCTGAAAGCAAGGACCCTGCATGTTGTACAGCAAATGAGAGTCGTTTTCAGAATGACATGTTGGAAATTCACCCCCCCCACACACACACACACACACACACACTTCACATTCATTATCTCCTGTAATGTTCAGGATACTCAGTGTTCACTTCACCAGTTTTGGAACTGATGTTTAGTTAGACTGAAAATGGTTAGACTCCAAACCCGGATTCAGGACAGGATTCTTGCCAATACAGAATAACACAGGTATTATATATATACATAAAATTACTCAGTGTTTGTGCATTCATAGATTCTAACCCCATCACTCTGCATATCAAATAAGACTGAACAGGACAGTGTATTCTTTTCTTTGGCAGCTTAATAAAACACCTCAAATCTTAGTGATATAAAGTAACAATCCCTTTCTTTCTTCCCAATTGGGAGAATGGGGTAGAGGTCCTGACAGGGTTCAGTGTGGACCCCACCTTTCTGCTCCATGCAATGTCTGTTTTTCCTCTTCTGGGATGCTCTCTATGTAGACACCCTGGGCTTCTTTAAATGATAAATATGTTTCCCTCTGAGTGAAAGCAAAGTCTTCTTAAGAGGCTTCTTAAATCCTGAGAAATAAATGAAAGCAAGTCACAAGTCCAAGTAAGATTCCACGGGACAGAGAAAAAGGACTCCAGCCGCTGGGAGGAGCAGGTGAGGCCACACTGCAAAGAGACATGGACCTAGAAAAGATAATCCACTGGGGGAGGCCTTTGCTAGCAGTCTTCCAGATGCAAACAGTTTCTGACCAGATCACATAGCTGCAGGATTAACTGTCCACTCCCTCAAAGCAATGGAGAAGACTCTGTTTCTGATCTGGAAAGCAGCACAAAGCAGCCTTGCACTGCTGTCAGGACTTTACATGGATTTTCTCATTTCTTTGCTCTGGCCAGGGTTTGCTGTGATAATCATCACATCCACTTGATGAAGGTATCCACAAGCATTATCACGTACACAACTGCACAGGCTCAAAGTTAAACCTCCCAGGCCACCAGAGACTTTCTTGTAGCAGGAACCATCTGACGAGGTCATAACAGCTGCCACTCTGGGCCCTGGAAACCATCACTGGCACCATCAGGGCTTCCACTGAATGTGGGGCCAGAGGCAGGCCCAGCTGGCATCAAAGTAAAGCCTAATGTGCCCTGCAGGTCACTCCCTCCAGATTCAACATCTTAAGTGGATATTGCATTATCTTGAACATTACTACATGAGTGATTTCTGACTAGGCAGACACCAGAGGACGAAGGGATAATGGGAGAAAAGTAGGTCCTTCAGTCCATGCCAGGCGAGCACACACAGCAAGATCAACCCACCTGGGTATCAGCAGCAAACATTAATGCTCTTTATGCAGGGGCAAGACCTTCTGAAGTCAGTGCACGGCACTGGAGGTGTAGTATCAGAGTTGCTAGCAGATCCAGGGAACGTACCGTCTTTGATGGTGTGAGGAGAGACCGGTCTTCAAGATGTGAGCAAAGGGTCAGTGTGCTGGGCAGTGGTACACACAGTTAAATGTACATGTTACCATGCACAAGGACCCAAGTTCAAGTCTCCCATCCCCACCTGCATGGGGGAAGCTTCAAAAGCAGTGGAACAGTGCTGCAGGCATGTCTTTCTCTCTCTCCTTTTCCCTCTCCCTCACTCTCTTCCTCTCTCTCTCTTTCTCTCTCTCTCTGTCTCTCTCTCATCCTTTCTCTCCACTTCCCCTCTCCATTTTTCTTTTTCATTAGTGACTTAACATTGATTAGCAAAATTACAAGGTAACAGGGGTACAACTCCACACCATCCCCACTACCAGAGTTCTGAATCCCCATTCCCTCCATTGTAAGTTACAGCAGATTGTTGGTATGTTTCTAAATTCTGCTTCTAAGACCCCTTCTGTTGCATTGCTTGACGTTGTAGTCTGTTTACATAATCATTGTTTTCATTGGTTTAATCCCCACTAGTTCACATGCTATTTTCCTTCTCCCCACCCCCATCCTACGTACTTCCTCTTCCTGACACTTCTGCCTCAGGAGATATAAAAGACAGGGCTTTCTGATGAAGAGGGATTAGAAGAGATTAGATTGTTGAACTGCATCCCCGATCATCAATAAAGATTGAACTGCGTTCCCAGCTCAGCCATGAGTCCCTGGTTGTCTGTCTCCCACCCGTGAAGCTAGCCTGGCAAATGGCACCCGAACAGGGACCGGCAGCAGATCTCTTAAGGTTGTAGATATGGGTTAACTATTATTTCTACAACTATCTGTCTATATTTGTATGCATTTGCCCATTTCTTTTTCCTATGGCCCCATCGTCTCTTCCTTTCCAAGTCACACATACATCTATTAATATATCCAAATGCCCCTCCCTCTTTCCTTTTCTCTCTCCAGGTATTGATGGAGTTGGAGTTCAGAGCCCTCTGATCAACTTCCCCCTATCATTTCTCCCCCATTGGAAGTATGCCCGTCTCTATTTTTCCCCACTCTATTAAATAAAATAAATATTTTTTAAAAAAAATGAAAGAAAGGGGGCTCGGGCAGTAGCACAGTGGGTTAAGCACACATGGCGCAAAGCACAAGAACCAGCATAAGGACTCCGGTTCGAGCCCGCTCCCCCTCTGCAGGGGGGTTGATTCACAGGTAGTGAAGTAGGTCTGCAGGTGTCTATCTTTCTCTCACTCTCTCTGTCTTCCCTCCTCTCTCCATTTCTCTCTGTTCTATCTACAACAACAACAGCAATGCCAACCACAACAAGGGTAACAACAAGGGCAACAAAATGGGAAAAATGGCCTCCAGGAGCAGTGGATTCAGATTTGTGGTGTAAGCACTGAGCCTCAGCAATAACCCTGGAGGCAAAAAAAAAAAAAAAAAAGAAGAAGAAAAAAATCTAAAAAAAGAAATAAAGAAAAACAACTTAAAAAATAAAGAAAGAAAAGGCACTGTCATGGTGTTGGGAAGTGGTGTACCCAGTAGAGCACACATTACCTTGTGCAGGGCCTGGATTCAAGGCCCTAATCCCCACATGTGGGGGGGGAGGCCTTATGAATAGTAGAGTGTGCTACAGGTATCTCTTCTTCTCTCTGTCTCTCTCCCACCCCTCTTTGTTTCTCTCTGCCTGAAGGAAGGGGAAAATGCTCACTACTAGTTTGTGAATGGTGAAGCCATCATGCATGGAACAGAGACCCAGTGATAATCCTAGTGGCAAAATAATTAATTAATTAATTAATTAGCTCAATAAAATAATACCATCAGTAGAACAACAGACTCTCATGTCTGAGGCCACAGAGGTCCCAGGTTTAGTCCTTAGCAATCATAGGGGATGGGGAATGGGAAGAAAAGAAAATAAAAGAAAAAAAAAAGGGGGGAAGGTCAAGATGTGAGCAGAGTTTAAGGAAATCACTGAATTGAAGGAAACCAAGATAGGGTTAGTAGACAAGGTGTCCAGGCTGGGAGAAAAACTTCTAGATATCACTTTCTTCCTGTCCATGCTTCCCAGTGGCTAAGCCCACCCAGAAGCATGAAGACCATGGAGCCGTCTCTAAGGTCACAGGACACAGGGCAAAGACAAGAAAAGAACAAAGCTGGAAGGAGGGAAGGCAGTGATAACTAAATATAGCTTCTCTGTGAAGCAGAGCACCACAGAAGAGGAAGAGTGGTGCACTTCTAAAAGTTGTTCTCTGTGCCTGCCTTGGTGGCCTCAAAAATTTCACTTCAGCTTATTATACGTTGGTAGGACAAGGAGAACGCTACACTGAGATTTTCATCCCAAGGCATCAAGAGATTTTTCTCTAAACTCCGTGCTCTGGCCTATAACTCTAAATGAATAACTCTTATTTCCTGGGTTTGCTGTGGGTGAGCTCATTCAGGCATACAAACGCTTTGTATAGTACAAAGCACTGGGGCTGGGAGGTGGAGCACCTGATTAAGCGCACATAGTATGAAGCAAAAGGACCCGCGCAAGAACCCGGGTTCAAGCCTCCATTCCCCACCTGCAGGGGGATGTTTCATGAGTGGTGAATCAGGTCATCAGGTGTCTATCGCTCTCTGTCTTCCCTTCTCTCAATTTCTCTCTGTCCTATCAAATAAAAGTGGGGGGGGGATTGTTACCAGGAACAGTTGATTTGTAGTGATGGCACCAAGCCCCAGTGACAACCCTGTAAAAAGAAAGAAAGAAAGAAAGGAAGGAAGGAAGGAAGGAAGGAAGGAAGGAAGGAAGGAAGGAAGGAAGGAAAAATGAAAGGAAGAAAGAAAGAAAGAGAGAGAGAGAGAGAGAGAAGGAAAGAAAGAAAGAAAGAAAGAAAGAAAGAAAGAAAGAAAGAAAGAAAGAAAGAAAGAAGTATCATATGAAACCATCTCTCCAGACAAGAATCTGGGTCCACTTGTATATTAGATGTCAGGATCAGGCAAAAAATAGTAAAACCATGGGCCCCTTGGAATATATCTAAAATAGACCTACCAGCTATTTCCAAAATAGAGACCCCAAATCTTCATCTGCAATATTCTTGCCTTTAGGTTCATGATTAGTCAACAAATTGTTTTGTTTTATATCTCAACTCTTTTAGCCACCAGGTTCCAGATGCTAACATGATGCCAGTCTGACTTCCCTGGGCAGAGGACCCCACCAGTGTATCCTAGAGCCTCACCTCCTCAGAGTTCCGCCCTCCTAGGCAAAGAGAGAGATAGGTTGGGAGTATAGATCAACCTGTCAACATCCACCTTCAACAGGGAAGCAATTACAGAAGCCAGACCTTCTACCTTCTGCACCCCATAATGATCTTGGGTCCATACTCCCAGAGGGATAAAGAATAGGGAAGCTATCAAGGAAGGGGATTGGATATGGAGCTCTGGGGTGGGCATTGTGTGGAAATGTACCCCTCTTATCCTATGGTCTTGTCAATATTCCCATTTTATAAATAAAATTTTGCTTATTTTTTTTAAAGCATCATATGAGTATGTTCTAATGCTACAAGCAGAAAGGCCCCAGATTGGAAGCTGCACCTACGCTGAGCTCATCTGCAAGCCATTCCAGTCCCATCACAGCACAACACAGCTCGTCGATCCTCAGCAACAAATCCAGGCAAAGCCCCCAGTCCCCTCACAGTCACCTCTGCTGTGATATGTGGAGCCAGCAAGGAGTCCAGCCCAGGCCCCTGGAGCATCAGTGATGACTGTCTAGGATGGCAATCAGGAGGTCGGTCCTTCGTCAGCATGACTGCAAAGCTAGAGGCAGGAAAGCCGTCCAAGTTTGTGCTTCAGAAACATGCTTTCCTCCTCCAGTGAGGCCTCCTGGGAGCATCCATGAGGTTTATGTTGGGATATATTGAGTAAGACGGGGATGCCAAAAAGAATACTCTCCAGCCTTCCAGAGGCTGCTGGCCAGAGGACATAAACACTGACCAGGCCAAAGGCTGTCCCCCAGCATCCTGGCAGCGCCCCCTGCCAAGGTCCCAGGAAGAATGGTTGCAGATTTTATGAGGCCAAAAGAGGCTCTTAAAATGATCTTCATTTTACATTTAAGAGCAGAAAGGCATAGGGGAAGGCCGAGTTCTTCTGCCAGGGACAAGGAGGTGAGGACTTCTAAGAGCCCATGGAAAAGATTCCCAGGAACTATGTGCTTGTCCACCTGGTATAGAAGTCAAATTTCTCTCATGAAGGGAGCACCAGCTTCTGCTCTTCTTTCCCATCTCATGGCTCTGCACACAAAGCTATGTCCTTTTTTTTAATATTTATTTATTTATTCCATTTTGCTGCCCTTGTTGTTTTGTTGTTGTAGTTATTATTGTTGTTATTGATGTCGTCATTGTTGGATAGGACAGAGAGAAATGGAGAGAGGAGGGGAAGACAGAGAGGAGGAGAGAAAGGTAGACACCTGCAGACCTGCTTCACCACTTGTGAAGGGACTCCCCTGCAGGTGGGGAGCCGGGGGCTCGAACTGGGATCCTTAAGCGGATCCGTGCTTTCACGCCAAGTGCACTTAACCCGCTGCACTACCGCTGGACTCCCAAGCTATGTTCTTAATCTGACTTCTCTGAGTCTCCCCAACTGGCCCAGAGCTTCCCTGAGCAAGTTCATTTCCCAGGACTACACCACGTGGCCTCCCAGAGCCAGGGCAATATGGTGTTCAGTTGTAAGAGCTCCTGAGCCGCCACACCAGCTTTCCCCACCAGGTTCTGCCTCCGTGGGAAGCTCTGCAACTTTGAGCAAGGTGCCCAGCCTCCAGGGCGCTGTTTCCCACCTGAAAAACAATCATGTCTGCCACTCACTAAATGAGATTGTACACGTGGGGCCCTCCACACATTGCCTGACCCGCAGTCAAAACTTGAAGAAGAGCAGATGAGTTTTGTCAGCTGAACCAAGCTCTGGACTGCGTCATATCCTTCGTCCTCACCAGTGTCTCTGGCTGCTGCATCCACACATACCTCTTTCTCCTGCTTTGACCTTCATGCCCCCCCACCACCACCAAGGGTCTGGGTAACCAAACTCACCCTGCAAAGGCCATTTCACCCCCCTCCAGGAGCTCAGAATACTTCTGGGTAATACCTACAGAACCCAGTTCAGTCTTGGCCTGTCCAGTGATTCACCACCTACCTTTCCATCGGTCACTCAGCCTCCTCTGGCCTTCTGTTTTCTCTTCTCTAGAATAGAAAACTTGCCTCCCTTCCACTTCTGGGAAACCAACGGGATGGTAGATATAAAAGAACTTTATAAACTCTGGAGTGCCACAGAGTATCAAAAATAAAACTACTAGGACCGGGCAGTGGTACTCCTGGTTGAGCGCACATGTTACAGTGTGCAAGGACCCAGTCTCAAGCCTTCAGTCCCCACCTGCAGGGGACCAGATTCTCAAGTAGTAAAACAGAGTTGCAGGTATCTCTCTGTCTCTTTCCCTCTCTGTCTCCCCCTTCCCTCTTGATTTCTGCATATCTCCATCTAATAAATAAATAATTAATTTTTAAAAAACCACTATTAATGTTAGAGGAATAGTAATGTTAAACCATGAAATATATTATACAGATACTGTGATTCTGTGATACCAGTTCTGCAGGTATGGTCTGTAATGTTGCTGCTGAAAATCCCAGGGTATTGATTCAACTACTCAGGTCACTTTAGTTCACTGCCCCGGCTTATCAGTGAACTGTCCTCTCCTGAGGCCCCTCTCCAAAATGTTTAGATGTCATTTGTGTGGCTGTTCCAGAAATGGACATCCACTTCTCAAGTACAAGTTCCTTTACAGATTATGTACTGCTTATACATTCCAGGGCCTAAGAACACTCCCACTAACTAGAAGGGTCAGGCAGAGTTCCCGCAACCAATGGCAGGCAGGCATAGGCTAAGGAGACAGCATAACATGATATTATGCAAAAAGACTTCCACTCATGAGGTTCTAATGTTCCAGAATCAGTCTCCAGCACCATCACAAACCAGAGCTTCAGCAGTGTTCTGGTTTTAAATAATAATATAGTAACAAATAAATAAGTAGGCATGCAGAACCTTGGAGATAGAGGGTCCACTATTAAGGGAAGAAGCACGGGTGGACTTCAGCATCCTTAAGAAGAGAGGCAGAGGAGTCAGCATCACTATGCCTACCCCCTACTTAGATCAAGGCCAATCACACATGTAAGCCCATGGTGGCCATTGTGAAGATGAACCCACAGTCTATAAAGAATCCAATATAGGAGGTTTTCATTCTCAGCTGCAACTAGAATCACCATTTTAGAACTTCTTCCAAAATGGCAATCCATGGGTCCCAGAGCCCCTAATTCACTGTACATTTGGGGGCAAACCCCCGGGACTACTGGAAACAAAGGGAGGTCAATAACAAGCCGAGATCTTCCTTCCAGTCAGTGGACAGTTTACTTGTAACAGACACAGATAGTGCCAGAGAAATGCAGGCTGCACCAGTCCTCGGGGTGACCACCCAGGGCTTACCTGTGAATCACTTTAGAATTTGTAAAATATAGTTGACCCTTGAGTAATGTGGGGGTGGCAGCACAGATCCTCCCTCTTGTGGTTATCAAAGTCACAGGTAGTTTTTCCCATAAAGTGGACCATCTGTCTGTATCAATTCTGTGTGGCCAGGTTCAGTGCATCAGCCTGGGTCATTGAGGATTCGTCAGACGTGAAGAGCCTAGAGCTCATGATTGTTTGGCAGTCTGACAGCAGCCAGCTTTCCAGCCTCAACTGCAAAGTGTCAGATACTTGTAGGAAGGGAGATTCTTTTACATAGTCTGTTCTGTAAGAAAGCCAAGCCAGAGCTCTGTAACCTCATAGATAAAAAAAAAAAAAAAAAGTATGGCTTCTTTTGTTTTACTGCTTGCAAAGTACAAATCTAGTCATTCTTCGTTCTTCTCTGCTTACAGCCTTGAAACACACTGAGAGTCCAATTTGTCAGCCAATACAAGCCACCTGTCAAGGTCTTTCCATAATCTAGGCCATGGTGTTTCTTTCATTTTTAACCTTCTTGGCTGACATTTCTTAGGCAGTACTTAGTTTATGCTTGAACTGCCTTGTGTCTTTGAGATAGAGGGGGACATTTAGGGCAAACAGATGAGCCTATAAACACACACAAAAAGATTAGCCAACTTGTTTAATGATAAATAGCATTACAGCTGGGATTAGAACCTGTGACCTTCAATATTCTAAATTGGCTCAATTACTTCCACTTAAACAAAGGAGTTGTTGCCAAAGTAAAAAACAGAAAGTTTCAGGATTTAAGTCTATGAGAGAGACTGAACCATCAGTGAGAAAATCATTAGTCCCAGAGTAGACCCTAGTTCACACATTGGTGTAACTCTGAATAGGTCAGTTCTTCCTCTCTGGAACTCATTTCTTTGTTGGTGAAAAAAGAAGGCTAGGCTAAACAACTTAGAAGTATGTCCCAAGTAAGCTGCCATGGAAGACCCCTGGCCCAAGTCCTTGGCAGACATTACTTCTTCTTCTTCTAGCGTTTGCCCTTCTTCCGTAGCCAGTCAACAGCATCAGGTTGAGCCTGATGTCTGCTTGTTGCTGGCTTTGAAAGTGACTGGGATCCATGTGGATTCAGTCGGCTAGGAAGGATCCTCAGTTTCCCCAATAAATGGGTACTCACGGGATGCACCACGAGAAGGTGGATCCAATGCATACCCGCAGACATTACTAATCAAGCATAGCACAATTTCCCTTAAGCAGCACACAATAGAACACTTGAGGCAATTGCTACCAATAAGCCACAATTGACACATAACCAAAAACTAACTGCTATCCCTGAGCTGGGTGTTTTAAAGATTTTTGCTAAATTTGACATTGTGATCTAAAAATAGGGGGGGAAAGCATTAATCAAAGAACCAGGGACTTAGTCACCACCCTGGACAATGACTTTCAAAGTCACTGAGAAAGTAATACAAAATTCTGGTCTTTTGTTTCCTCATTTGTAAATCAAGAGTCATCATTTTATTCTTCTGATTTTCAAGATCTTTGTGGAGATGAAATTAAAAATTAAAAGAATAGGAAGAGGGCTGGAAAGACTGTATAATGCTTATGCAAAAGACTTCATGCCTGAGGCTTTGAGGTCTCAGGTTTATTTAATCCCCAGCACCACCATAATCAGAGATGAGCAGTGTTCTAGCATCTCTCTCTCTCTCTCTCTTTCTCTCTCTCACACACACACTAAAATAAATAAATAAGATATATTTTTAAAGCATAAGGAGAGCTTTCTAAGCTAAAAGTCCTCTGATAATTGTAGTACACTGACATTAAGTTAGCTAACTTAGACTTATTTCTTGTTTTGCTTTTATTTCATTTATTAGTAGTAGTAGTTAGTTTTTATTTTATTTTATTTTTTTTAGGTAGAGAGAAAGTAAAAGAGACCGCAGCACAAAAGCTTCATTCAGTGCAGTGGAGGGTTGGACTCAAGCCTAGATCACACACAGGGCAAAGTAGTACAAAGCTGTTTTGCCTACCCTTGTTTTCAATTTTCATATCACCACTATAAAGTGGGTTTCTGGTATTTGTGATGAAATATAGAAATAAAGCTAACAAATATAGACTATAAATTCCTCTAGAATAACATTAATTCATTTCTTCTTCCCAATGCTCAGTCTGGAGGCAGAGCATTCAGTAAATACATATTTCTAGCTTTCTGTGATTCTCAGAAGGAAATTGTTGGCACCTAAAAGAGTAGTTGAGGGGTGGATGGTGGCACACCTGGTAAGTCCACATGTTACAGTGCGTAAGGACTTGGAGTCAAACCTCCAGCTCCCACCTGTCTCTCTCCCTATTTCCTCCTTCCCTCTCAATTTCTCTCTGTTTCTATCCAAAGTAAATAAATAAAATAAAATAGATTTATTTATTTTTTCCCCCTCCAGGGTTATTGCTGGACTCGGTGCCTGCACCATGAATCCACCGCTCCTGGAGGCCATTTTTTTTTCCTTTTTGTTGCCCTAGTTGTTGCAGCCTCGTTGTGGTTATTATTGCCATTGTTGACGTTGCTTTGTTGTTGGATAGGACAGAGAGAAATGGAGAGAGGAGGGGAAGACAGAGAGAGAGAGGAGAGAAAGACAGACACCTGCAGACCTGCTTCACCGCCCATAAAGCGACTCCCCTGCAGGTGGGGGGCCGGGGGCTCGAACCGGGATCCTTACGCAGGTCCCTGCGCTTTGCGCCACGTGCACTTAGATTTATTTTTTAAAGAGTAGCTTTGGACATATTGTTGAAGACAACTGTTTTGGGGGGGAGTGTTGGTAAGTGGGCTCTAGTAAAATACAGTAGTTGGTACATGTGTAACATTTCTCATTTTTCCACATAACACTCTAACCCCCTACCTAGGTTCTCCTCCGCCATCATGTTCCAGGACCTCCCCTACTCCACCTCAGATTCCTTTACTTTGATGCAATATCCCAAATCCAATCTAAGTTCTGCTTTGTGTTTCCTCTTCTGTCGGTATTTTTCTTTCTTTTTATTTATTTATTTTTCCCTTTTGTTGCCCTTGTTGTTTTATTGTTATAGTTATTATTGTTGTTGTTATTGATGTCGTCGTTGTTGGCTAGGACAGAGAGAAATGGAGAGAGATGGGGAAGACAGAGAGGAGGAGAGAAAGATAAGACACCTGCAGACCTGCTTCACTGGCTGTGAAGCGACTCCCCTGCA
Source organism: Erinaceus europaeus (assembly GCF_950295315.1). Taxonomy (NCBI): domain Eukaryota; kingdom Metazoa; phylum Chordata; class Mammalia; order Eulipotyphla; family Erinaceidae; genus Erinaceus; species Erinaceus europaeus. The sequence goes on along the minus strand of NC_080174.1, from coordinate 73,934,931 downwards.
GGTGAGGAGCTGGGGGCTCGAACCGGGATCTTTACGCCTGTCCTTGCACTGGTCCTTGCGTTTAGCCCACGTGTGCTTAACCTGCTGCACTACCACCCCACTCCCCCATCAGTATTTTTCAACTTCTGTCTATGAGTGGAATCACCCCATATCCATCAGAAGGCAACATATAGCTAACTGTCAAGCAATATGGAATGTACCTAACAGGATTTGCCCCTTCGAGTCCTAAGGACACTTGAGAGTGTGTTGCATGGACTCTCACCTTAGGGTTCCAGAGCCGTCACCACAGCTCCAGACATCACACTCTTGGTGTGTTTCCAAAGAAACCATGAGGGTGACCAGGCAGTGAGAAAGTTTATTCCTCATCTCCTTTTACCAGGAAGGAGGAATCTTTTCCCCTAGATGACTCTTCCTTACAATTTATTGCATCACATTGTTACCCTTGAATATAAGACAGACTGAGAATGTGAGTACTTGGGAATAAAGTGAAGGAGGGGAGATCAGGTAAGGCCATTAGGAAACCAAACAGCAGTATCTGCCATAGGGAGTGTTTCAGGCCTTATTCAGGTGGGTATTTCATATTCCTTCTGAATATATTATCACAAACTTGTGTAGTTAAGACAACAGAAATTAACTGGAGGCAGAGTTGACCCTATGAGTAGAGCACACGCCTTTTGTATGTAGAGCCCTACATTTGACCTGCATAAAATGGGGAATTGGTGGGTAGGGGTAGATAGCATAATGGTTATGCAAAGAGATTCTCATGCCTGAAGCTCTGAGGTCCCAGGTTCAGTTCCCTATACCACCATAAGCCAGAGTTGATCAGTGCTGACTTAAAAAAAAAAAATGGTACTCTGGTTTCTTATTTTCTTCCAATGTTTCCCTCATTAAAAATAAATATTTGAGGTGGGAGGGGAGGCAGCATAATGATTATGCAAAAGACTCTCATGCTTGAGACTCTGAGGCCCCAGGTTCAGTCCCCAGCTGAACCATAAAGCAGAACCGAGCAGTACTCTGGTAAATAAACAAACAAATAAGTAAATCTTTAACAGCCCTAGGAGTAATCTGGTGGAGCACAGGACTTGCCTGTCTGAGCCTCTCAGTGCTAACTGCATGCAGCATGAACCAGAGCTCCCCTTTGCAAGACAAAGCAGTGTGGTCACAGGTTTAGGGGACTCGGATGTAGATCCCTTGAGAGGCCCAGCACTTAGCTTCTCACATCTCACATGAATCCTTGTAAATCTCTTCTTCTTGAAGACACTCGAACAACTGCTGGAGCAAGACTGAAAATAAAATGTGACTTCATGCAAGAAACTATATATCTACATCTACATAAATGGTTGGCATTCAAAAGACATACAGAGAGAGAGAGAGAGAGAGAGAGAGAGACTACTTTAAGGCATCATCCACCTCTGCAAACTCCCCACCAGGTCCTGAGAAGAGCAAGCTACACAAAGCAAACATAAAACCAACAGAACTGCCTTTCCTGGGTTGAGGGAAATACTGCTTTTTCAGACAATCCAATAGCGCCCCCCAGTGCCATGCAGAAGGAAGAGGGCCAAAAGGCCTGTCATTTACCAGAGAATCAGAGGACCTAGTTCAGTGATGCTCAGCTCAACTGTGTCTCAGCCTCTCCAGGCACAGGGCCTCACCCCCAGCTTTAGAGGCTCGGGTGTAGGTGATCTGAGGCAGGACCCGGGTGTCGGCAGCTTTTTTAATACCCAAAATGAAGACAAGCAAAACATTATAGCTCACTTGGATGGTGCATTGCTTTGCCAGGTACAAGTTTAGGTTCAAGCCTGGCCCCCACCACTTTGAAAGAAGTGCTGTGAAACTCCTCCTCTTTCTCTCTTTCTATCAAAAAAATCAATAGATCCATCAAAATCTAAATACCCCCAAATGATACAATGTTCAGTTAGAACCACTGGGTTTAGCACAGCAATAAACAAAGTCTGAACATCTACTGGGTCCCAGAGATTCAAAATAAATATTGACATAACAAAGGTCCTCCTCTCTAAGTGCTTCCAGCATGGTACACCAGAGAGCTAGAAGAGACGTTGGCCACAGCCAACAGCTACATAACCTAAGACAGAGGGAACCTCTCTGTACCAGACTCCACTGTAAAATAAGATTACTGGGGGCCAGGCAGTAGCGCAGCAGGTTAAGAGCACATGGTGCAAAGTACAAGGACAGATGTAAGGATCTCAGTTCAAGCCCCCAGCTCCCCACCTGCAGGGGGGGTCACTTCAAAAGTGGCGAAGCAGGTCTGCAGGTGTCTGTCTTTCACTCCCCACTTTGTCTCTCCCGATTTCTCTCTGTCCTATTCAACAACAGCAACAGCAATAACAACAATGACAATAATAACAACAACAAGGGCAACAAAAATGGGAAAAAATGGCCTCCAGGAGCAGTGGATTTGTAGTGCTGGTACTGAGCCCCAGCGATAACCCTGGAGGCAAAAAAAAAAATCATTATCATCACCATCACCATCACCATCATCCCTGACTTACGAAAGTAAGAGAGTTAAATAATTTAACTCACATATAGTATTTAATATGGCACCGGGAACTGAGTAAACACACAAGTGTGAGGGTGCCCTAGCAAATTCTGGGGATAGAGGACACATCACCTACATGCCTTCCCTCTCGGTAAACACTCCTAATTGACCTGTACTTTCCTACTGGAATCTGGACAAAGCTTCTGATTTTCTTTTTATTAATTTAATAATGATCAACAAGACTGTAGGACAAGAGGGATACAATTCCCACCACCAGACTTTGGCATCCCGTCCCCTTCATTGGGAGAAAAAAAAAGCTTCTATTTTCTGAAATATTTTATTTAATTTATGAGAGAGAGAGAAAGAGAGAGAGAGAGAGAGAGAGAGAGAGAGAGAGAGAGAAGAGCAAGAGCATAGCACTGCTCAGCTCTGGGTTATGGTGGTGCTGGGGATTGAACCTGGTAAAAGTGTCTAGCTTTTTCTCAGTCTAGAACTCCTTTAACAGTAGGAGCCATCCAATTTGCTAAAGTGAACTCCTACTCTGTTTTTCAGTTAAGGAAACCAAAACCCATCTGGGCCAGGCTTATTGGATGGGCTGATGGAGGGGAGGGAGAGAAGGCTTGCCTGGTGCGCTTGTGCAAGCCCCTGCTCTGCATGCAGCAGTTCACTGAACCTGCCTCAGATGAGCAGATATGCATCTGTGAGCATCCTCATCAGAGCAGCTTCACCTGCTGCCTTCAGGGTGATCTCTGGCCAGGGAGGCAGAACCCCACAGTTTCTCTGTGGCCTAGATGCCCAGTGTGACCTCAGAGGAACCTACACTCGGAATCAAAACCACTCCCACTAGCAGAGCTCTGCATCTGCCTGCCTGTATGGGATGCCTCTCATCCACTTATTTCCAAGCACGAAGTTGGTTTTATCTCCATTATAAAAAAAAAAAATGAGGGACCCATATTCAGCTTAGGAGCCTATGTGACCTCTGCGTCCCTGTAGATCTGAGCTCACATTCTGTGGTCATGAGTCGGAACTTTCCAAGCTGCCCCAATATCAGGACCCATCTTCCTCAGGTGGAACATAGAGTATGTTGTCTGGCCTCCCTTCGGAGGATGGAACGTTCTCTGCCATAGGAAAGCTATCAGGGGATGGGATAGGTTATGAAGTTCTGGTGGTGGGAATTGTGTGGAGTTGTACCCCTCTTACCCTGTTTTTTTGTCAGTGTTTCCTTTTTATAAATAATTTAAAAAAAAAAAAACTAGACAAGCAAAAAAAAAAAAAAAAAAGAACATCTGTTTTCCACCCCCCCTAAAAAAAAATGAGGGAAATGAGATTTAAAGAAATATAGTATCATACCCAAGGTAAAGTTCTGATAAAACAAATGATGACTGAAACCCAGGTCTGATGCCGATGGGCTTAATCATTGCTGCATGCCTTTCAGTGCACCTGCTATCCCTGTTTGTCCTTCACCATGACATCATGAAATTACACTGCCTGATCAGTCTCCCTCATAACCATGAGATCCTGGGGCCGGAGAGCTAACTCACAGGGTAAGGGGTATATCTCACCAGATTCAAGCCCCAACACCACCAAGAAAAAAAAAAAGTGCTGTAGCAGCAGTGCTATAGTGTCTCTCCCTCTCTCTGCCCCTCAGCCTGAATAAAAGAAAACAAAATAACTGGGGCCAGGCGCTAACACACCCTGTTAAGCTCACATTATACTGAGCAAGGACCTGGGTTCCAGCCCCTCTTCCTCACCTGAGCCAGGATGCTTCACAAGCAGTAAAGCAGGTCTACAGGTGCCTATCTTTCTCTCTCCCTCTCTATCTCTCCTGCCCTCTCAAAATCTCTCTGTCCTATACAATAAAATGAAAAAACAAAGAAAAATGGCCACTGGGAGTGGTGGATTCAAAGTGTTGGCACTGAGCCCCAGTAACAACCCTGAAGGCAAAACACATACATAAATAAATGGTCCAGGTGGTGGCACGCCTGGTTGAGTACACATGTTACACATGTTACAATGCTCAAGGACCTGGTTTGAGGCCCCAGTCCCCACCTGCAAGGGGAAAGTTTTGTGAGTGATGAAGCAGTGATACAGGTGTCTTTATGTCTTTTTTTTCTCTCTATCATGCCCTCCCCTCTGGATCTCTGGCTGTCTCTACCCAATAAATAAATAAAGATGATTTTAAAATTGTATTAAAAATAAACAAATAATAAAAGAGAAGAGCAACCAAGAGCAGAAAAACTGTGTCTGTGCAAGACCATAGCTCCAGAAAAAAAAAATCCCTTTGGTCATTATTCCCATCCATTTTTTTAAATATTTATTTATTTATTTTTCCTTTTGTTGCCCTTGTTTTTTTTACTGTTGTGGTAGTTATTGATGTCATCTTTGTTAGATAGGACAGAGAGAAATGGAGAGAGGAGGGGAAGACAGAGAGGGGGAGAGAAAGATAGGCACCTGCAGACCTGCTTCACCACCTGTGAAGCAACTCCCCTGCAGGTGGGGAGCTGGGGTTCTTAGGCTGGTCCTCGTGTTTTGCACTACATGCGCTCAACCCGCTGTGCTACTGCCCAACTCCCTCCCATGCACTTTTTAAGAACATACTACTCCTTTTTCTTTATACCTTCCCTAGCAAAGTAATAGAATTGATATGGTATAAAGTATACTGGTGACCAATGCACAGTAGTCTCAGCCTTATTTTATCCATAACAACCACAGTGTGATATGAAGTGTGCTGATAATTGATGTCATATGCCTTCCATTTCTTTTGGTGAAAAGACTGGTGAATGTCTGACAAATCAAAAGGGACGACTGGGGAGGAGAAAAAAAACAGACCAAGCAGGGCTCTGAGAAAAGAACTGAGAGCAGATTCAGAAGACAGGACAAAAGGGAGCAGAGGCAGAGAAGGGGATTCCCAGGAGGTGGCAGGTCAGAACAGCTGGGGGCAGGTGTCAGAGGTGGGACATTTGCAGCAGCTAGACACGGAATTCCACCTTTCCCACTGTCACCAGGACTCAGCCACCCCTATGGTCTTTCAGATTTTTCTAATGTTCCTGCCTTATTCTCAGTCATGATTATTCTACAAAACAATTTATCCCCTCCATCCTCTTCATAGAGTGCTCATTCTGAATAAATACTCCCAACAAGAAGGCAAAAGAATTAGAAGGGGGTCTTTACCAAAGACTGTTAGAGAGAAAGGAAAGGTTCTAACAGGGGGCGGGCTGAGCGGTAGCACAGCGGGTTGAGCACTGAGCAGTCTTCTTCTTCTAGCTTTTGCCCTTCTTCCGTAGCCAGTCAACAGCGTCAGGTTGAGCCTGATGTAAAGTTTCGAGACCTCCTTTGAATCTGGAAAGGTGGCAGTCGTTGACTATGTGGGTCATAGTCTGTCTGTAGCCGCAGGGGCAGTGAAGCGCAAAGACTGGCACAAGAATACGGCTTCAAGGCTCCGGCTCCCCAAAGCAGGGGGATCGCTTCACAAGCGGTGAAGCAGGTCTGCAGGTGTCTGTCTTTCTCTCCCCCTCTCTGTCTTCCCCTCCTCTCTCCATTTCTCTTTGTCCTATCCCACAACAACAATAGCAGTAATAACAACAACAAGGGCAACAAAACTGGGGGCATTGGGGATGACCTCCAGGAGCAGTGGATTCGTACTGCAGGCACCAAGCCCCAGCGATAACCCTAGAGGCAAAAAAAAAAAAAAGTTATCTCCTGCTTTGATCAGGTGCAGCCTTTCCTACTAAACCATTTCTTGATATTTAACCACAAGGAGAACGTGACGTTTCAGTCGCAGTGAAGCTGCGCCTGTGTCCACAAGAGGGCAGCGGTGTATGCTGTCAGAACCATAGTGTTCACACAGATCCATGTTGGGGACAGCAACACTGACCCAGAACCAGACAGTCAAGGAGACTCGCACAAACATACATAAATAAACACCCATTTCCAGAGACATCCAAGTCATAGATGACATACTGAGACTCAAGACAAAGGTCTTGCCCACCCTCTTTTAAATTAAAAAGAAATGTATATTATTTATTGGATAGAGACAGAGAGAAATTGAGAGGGAAGCAGTGAAGCAGTGCTACAAATGTCTCTCTCTCTCTCTCTCTCCCTCTCCCTCTCCCTGCCCCTTTCCCTCTCCCTGTTCCTCTCCCTCTCCCTCTCCCGCTCTCTCTCTCTCTCCATCCCCTTGCTCTCTCCATTTCACTGTCCTATCAAATAAAGCTTTTTTCAATTTTTTCTTTTTTATTATATATATTTATTTATTAGATAGAGACAGTCAGAAATCAAGAGGGAAGGGGGTGATAGAAAGGGAGAGACACAAAGCTTTCCCCCTGCAAGTGGGAGACCAGGGGCTTGAACCCAGGTCCTTGTGCATTGAAGCATGTACACTCAATCAGGTACGCCACCACCCAGCCCCTAAAATAAAATTTTAAAGAACTTTTCAAACTTATTTATTCCTTAATAAGAACAAGAAAGGAAGTAAAAGAGAAAAGGAGATTCACAGCATCACTCTGACACATGCAATGTCACGGATCAAACTTAGGACCTCATGTCTGAGAGTACAACAGCTTACCCAACGAGGCACTAGATTCGCCTTTCTGATGATTAGAAAAATGAGATAATTCCTCAGACATATAGTACAACAGCTACCTCTTCAAAGAAGTGTCATACAGCACCTCAGTTTTGAGATAGCATCCTCAGTTGTCACCTGAAAAATGAGAAAGTACAAAGCTATCTCAAACCACTCTCAAAGGGCTGACAACAAAACCGTGGACAAAAGATGAGAGCAAGCTTTCTGATGCCCACTTGCAAAAGCTTTTCTGATGCTCCTTGAAAAAGCGTGTTCCTTCATCTGACCTTCGAAGTGGGATCAAAAATTGCAGTTCAGAGCTCAGCAAAGTTGAGTCCCTGCTTTAACTTGACCTCACTGGGCAAGGGACCTGTCATTTCCCTTCTTTAACCCTCAGTTAGCCCAGTTATAATGTGAGAAGAGTGCAACCACACTTGCAGTTTTCAGAACATTTTCTCAAGCAAAATCTTCCATGACAACCAACAATGTAACAGGTTCTGTAGGGCCATTCTGGCTGAAGCAGGCACCTCTGACTCCGTAGCTGAACACTGAGACAATTCTAAACGACTTTTCAAATTCTTACCAGGTCTGTCTTCTATAAAGTATTGGTGTCATGAGATAGTTGTACAGGTGTTTGGTGAGGAAGGTAGGGAGGTTCAAGGTGCTACACTTGATCTCCAAACTTCAATAGATTTTTTTTTCTGCAGGAATTTACAGAATTTCTAATATGCTAGCAGGATTTGTCACTCTCCAAGTTGGAGGAACAGTGTTCTGGGCAAGTTTGTTTTTTTTCCTTTTTTTAATTTTTATTTATAAAATGGAAATATTGATAAGACCGTAAGATAAACGGGGTACATTTCCACACAATGCCCACCACTAGAACTCCATATCCAATCCCCTCCCTTGAAAACTTTCCTGTTCTTTAGTCCTCTGGGAGTATGAGCCCGGGTGCTCTGTAATTGCTTTTCTGCTCTGGCTTCTGTAATTGCTTTTCTGCTGAACATGGGCATTGGCAGGTCGATCCATACTCCCAGCCTGTCTCTCTTTTTCCCTAGTGGGGCAGGGATCTGGGGAAGCAGGGCTCCAGGGCACACTGGTGGAATCATCTGTCCAGGGAAATCAGGTTGGCATCATAGTAGCATCTGGAACCTGGTGGCTGAAAAAGAGTTAAGATACTGATCATGAACCTAAATGCAAGAATATTGCAGATGAATATTTGGGGGTCTCTGTTTTTGAAAAAGCTACAAGGTCTATTTTAGGTATATTCCAAGGGACCCATTACTTTACTAGTTTTTGCCTGAGCCTGACATCTAATATGCAGATAGACCCTGGTTATTGTCTGAGGATATGGTATCATAGTTGGAAAAAGGACTAGAAAGCTGGACCAGGGAAGAGAGTAGCTCCCAAATATGGAGAAAGTATATAAATATTATTAACTGAAAGCCTTGTCGATTTGATCTGGGGCCCATATGCAGCACAGGAGCCTGTGTAACCTCTGCATCCGTGTAGGTCTGAGTTCGCATTCTGTGGTCACAACTAAGAACATTCCAGACTGCACTATTTTTTTTTATATCTTTTTTGCCACAACCTATAATCAGAAGCACAATTTGTATCAGCACACATAGAGAAAGAAAATTTTTTTTGCAAAACTGCCTTTTTATTATCGTTATTTATTTATTGGATAGAGACAACCAGAAATAAGAGAGAAGGCAATGATAGAGAGGGAGAAAGACAGAGAGACACCTGCAGCACTGCTTCACCACTCACAAAGCTTTCCCCTTGCAGGTGGAGACTAAGGACTTGAACCCTGGTCCTTGAGCATTGTAACATGTGTACTCAACCAGGTGTGCCACCACCTAGCCTCTGCAAAACTGTTTTATTTTTCTGCACTCTCATACTGTCTAGTCTAGCCTACTAGAGTTGTTCTCATATGTTTAAATGATGTGTGAGATTGTACGTGTGTGTGTGTATGTGTGTGCGTGTGTGTTTGAGAGAGAGAGAGTGTGTGTGTGTGTGTGTGTGTGTGTGTGTGTGTCTCATGATGTAAAATTTATTTTTCACCAAAGGCTACAACTAGAAATATTTGAAAACTGCTGTCTTGGCAACTGTCAGCAACACAACTCCAGCCATGCTGGCTGCAGGCTACTTGTGGGTCTACCAAAAACAAATTAACTGATTTTTTTTTTTTAGGGCTTAAAACATGGGAGCCTCTGTGCCTCTCCTCACAGCTGACGTGGTCAAAGAATGTGAACAGGATGGAGTGAAGAAAGCTGGCACTGCCCGTGTCTGGGAGGTACAGCTCTGGAACAAAGAGGGAGTTTGTCTCAAGGGCTGCCAATCCCGCCTCATTCACAGGCACTAAATTCATTCAGCCTCAGCCGACCCACAGGCCTCCTGCTCACCCCATGGGCCTGCCAGCCCCTTCCACAAGGGGTTAGTGTCAGATCTGGGCAGCTCTCCCTGCCTGATGTGATGGGCATTCAGGTTGCCTGTGAGAATCGGAAACAGAGGCCCTGTCCTTGACTGAAAAGCAACACCCTCCCCCCGTCACCCCGGGTGCTCCCTGCTCCCACACCCACTCTCAAGAAGACCCAGGAAGCAAACATATCTGGAGATCAGACTTGGGCCGTGGGAAAGAATTCCAGCTGGCCCTCCTGCTGTGAATGGGTCCCTGGGGTCACCATTCCCACCTCCTTACTTCTTCCTCTGAAATAACTGCCTTTCCAGAGTTTGGCCACCTTAAGCAGTGGGGTCAGGAAAGAAGATTGGAAAATAAAGAAATTCTACCTTTTGCCAGTCAACACCCTGGATACCCTGTGCTATCACCAAGTAGAACTCTTCTTTTTAATACACAGAAGGAAAAGGAGACTAAGAGAGGTCGTGACTGTAGGCTGTTGGTTCTGCTAAACCATGGGAAAGAGATGGTGTCAGACAGGGTTTCAGCTGGCTCTCCTTGAGAGCTGATGTAAGAGGCTGAGGAGACAGTACAGCCGTTTATGTAATGGACTTTCATGCCTGAGGCTCTGAGGTCCCAGGTTCAATCCCCGGTGCCAACAGAAATCAAAGCTGACCAGTGCTTTAGTTTTTCAAAAGAGGAATAAGGGGTTTGTGAAGTGGTGCACATAAGTAAGGTTCTGTAACCAAGCACAAAGAACCAAGTTCAAGCCCCCAGTCCTCAACTGCAAGGAGGAAGCTTCACAAGTGGTGAAGCAAGTACCACAGGTGTCTCTGTCTCTCTTCCTTCCCACCCATCTCAATTTCTATCTCATCAAAACAAAAAAGAAAGAGGGGGAGGAGATATGGCTACCAGGAGCTATGAAATTTATCATGTCAACCCCAACAATAACCCTAGGGGCAATAAAAATATGTAATAATAAATAAATAAAAATTAAAAAGAGAGACAATATAGGACAGGAGGTCAGACAGGAATCAGGAAAAGTGCGCTTTCGACCTGGGTACAGGCACTTGTCAGAACGCAAGAAGAATTGAGGGACAAAGATAATAGTAAGCATCAGATCTGATTTTGTGGAAGGGTAAAAACAAAAGAAGAAAGTGAGAGAGAGAGAGAGAGAGAGAGAGAGAGGGTTTCAAGGTTCAGTTATATAGGGTATGTCTGTCTGGATTTTCTCAGGAAAGGTAGGCAGATTATTTTTCATTAGGGGGCTGAGGTTGGCTGGAATTTTCTAGACAAAGCAGCATTTTCCTGGGCTCCAGGGCCTTCACTTTTTCCTGACTATATTAGTCCATTTCAGAACTGTCATGGCATCAGGTGCATGATGGGTCCTCACCCTAATGAGGTTAGAATGCCGCTCCAGGTCACAGTAACAGACATTCCAAGTGCCATCTCAGCACCAGCTGGTTCCTTCAAGTTCTCATTTGCCACTTGGGCCGTAAGGAAGTAGTCAGTCTTGTGACCACGGAGCTCTTCTAGTTTTGCTTTGGTACAGCCATGGAGATGAGGATTCCCTCCTGTCGGGTCTAACCTGTCTCAGTGAGAGGTAGCTGGACATCAAGTTCAAGTTGAGTGAATCTAGGGCAGTCTCAGGCTTAGGCACTGTGGTTAACTGCTCACAGCACGGAGGCACAAGGAGTCTACTTTTCATGTTTGTTTACTTAGTCATTTATAAATGTATTTACAAATTTAACTTATAAAATGATTTTTAACATTTATTTGTAAATTTAGTTTACTTATTTTGGGGTTTTATTATCTTTATTTATTTATTGGCTAGAGACAGCCAGAAATCAAGAAGGAAGAGGTTGGTAAAGAGGGAGAGAGACAGAGAGACACCTGTAGCACTGCTTCACCACTCACAAAGCTTTCCCCCCGCAGGTGGGGACCGGGGGCTCTAACCTGGGTCCTGGCGCATTGTTAATGAGGTGTGCCACCATCTGGCCCCTAGTTTACTTATTTTTAGCTCAGCTCTGGCTTAAGGTGGTGCTGGGTATTGAACCTGGGACTTCAGAGTCTCAAGCATGAAAGTCTTTTGCATAACCATGGTGCTGTCTCCCGTCCTGAGGCTTTTACTTATAGGCAGCTGAATACAAGCACCATGTGAGTCAGTTGTTTGCTGAATACCAGTGACAGAGACAGTGGTGTAAGAGCACCCATCCTCCAACCACACAGATTCAGTGCTGGTTCATTACTGTTGTGGTTGTCTCTTAAGACAGAGGGAGAGAAGGGAAGAAAGCACAGTACCAAAGTTTCCCCCAGTGCAGTGGAGGCCAGACTCAAACCTGGGTTGAACAGTTGGCGAAGCAACACACTTAGCAAGTGAACTCACTTTATGACCCTGTTTTGTGTTTGTTTGCTTGATTTTAAGATTTATTTATGGACTGGCAAAATAGCTCTCTGGGGCAGTGCACTGCTTTGCCATATGCAAGTTCAAGCCAGCCCCCACCACATTCAAGGAAGTGTTGATGCTGTGGACTGTCTATCTCTCTTTCTCTCCTTCTCTGTCTCCATTTTTTTAAACATCTACTTATTTAATTTAATTAATTTTTTTTTTGGATAGAGACAGAAACTGAGAGGAAAGGGGGAGACAGAAAGGGAGAGAGCTTGGAGGCCAGGTGGTGGTGCATCTGGTTAAACATACACATTAAAGTGTGCAAGGACCCGGGTTCAAGCCCCCAGTTCCCCACCTGTATGGGGAAAGCTTCACAAGTGGTGAAGGAGAGCTACAGTGTCCCTGTGTCTCCCTTTCTACCTCCACCTCCCCTCTCAATTTCTCTCTGTCACTATGCAATAATATATATATATGGGGGAGGAGCGAGCTCCTTCAGATCCTCATCCTCATCCTTCCATTGTTTCCTCCGAGCATCTGATCACAAGTCTTCTTATTCTCTCCATAATGTTGTGTTTCCTGAAAGGTCGTATAATTAGAATCGGGCAGCATGCCTTGATAAATTTCTCAGTTCCCACTTTCAAACCTTTATAGAAAAGATTTCTGAGCATTCAGCTCATCCAGGAAAATGAATGGAAGACATATTTCTTCTACACAGTCAGGAAGATTGCTCAATAGGTAGAACATAAGACTTAAGTGTGGGGGTCGGGCGGTGGCACAGTGGGTTAAGCGCATGTGGCGCAAAGCGCAGGGACCGGCGTAAGGATCCCGGTTCGAGCCCCCAGATGCCCACCTGCAGGGGAGTCGCTTCACGGGCAGTGAAGCAGGTCTGGTGTCTATCTTTCTCTCCCCCTCTCTCTCTGTCTTCCCCTCCTCTCTCCATTTCTCTCTGTCCTATCCAACAACAAAGCAACGTCAACGATGGCAATAATAACCGCAATAAGGCTGCAACAACTAGGGCACCAAAAAGGGGGGAAAATGGCCTCCAGGAGCGGTGGATTCATGGTGCAGGCACTGAGCCCAGCAATAACCCTGGAGGAAAAAAAAAAAAAAAAGACTTAAGTGTGCGAGGTCTTGGCTTCAATTCTGGCATTGTCTATACCACCAGAACAGTGCTCTGGTGTGTGTCTCTTTCAGTTTATTGACTAATCAGTTAATTAATATTTTAAAAAATACTGGGCAGGGATAGATAGCATAATAATTATGCAAAGAAACTCTCAGGCCTGAGGCTTAACAGTCTCGGGTTCAAGCACCAGCATAAGCTAGAGCTGAGCAGTGCTCTGGTAAAAATAAATAAATAATAATGATAATAAAAAGTCAAAAATACATACTTCTCCTTACCCCTTCTACTAAGTACAAGTTTAAAATCATAATATTATATATATGTAAATATATATACATACACACACACTCATATATGTAACATAAGACTGAAAGATGAGAAGAAAGGAAATCATTTAGGATCTCAGGACGCAAGTAATGACACGATCAGAGATGACATAATAGTCTATGTAGAAAACCATAAGAAGTCTACAAAAAATTTTTTTCCTTTTTTTATTATCTCTATTTTTTGGATGGAGACAGCTAGAAATTGAGAAGAAAGGGGGTGATAGAGAGGGAGAGAGACACATGCAACACTGCTTCACCACTTGATAATTATTTCCCCTGCAGGTGGGACCTGGGGACTGGAACCCGGGTCATTGTGCCTTGTAAAATGCAAGCTCAACCAGGTGTGCCAACATCTGGTCCTCTCAATTTTTTCTTTTCTTTTTTTTTTTATTGCCAAGTATTCCCTGGGGCTTCAGAACCTGCATGATTCCACTGCTCCTGGTATGTTTTTGTTGTTGTCGTCGTCTCTGTGTTTGTTTGTATGTTTGTTTCAGACAGAGGGTGAAAGACAGAGAAGTAGAGAGACTGAGAGACAGAAAGGAGAGATAAGATAACAGTGCTTCACTTGTAAAACTTCCCCTTTACATGGTGTCCCCATGTGGTGGCCAAAGGCTCAAACCTATGTCATTGCATATGGGAAAGTGTGTTGTCGTTTAAGTCCAGCACGCCAGTATGCCGGGCTAGCTTCATGGCGGTAGACAGACAACCAGGGACACACAGCTGAGCTGAGAGCGCAGTTTAATCTTTATTCACGAGCGAGAAAGCAGTCCAACAAAATAATCACCACACAATGTGCCCCTCCACCTCTCTCCTCCCCGCAGCGTCAGGAACCCAGGAAGTATGTAGGATAGGGGGCAGGGAGGTGAAACTAGCAAGGGCTAAACCAGATCTCCCGGAGTCAGGGGGAGTGAGACCAAACCAATGTAACAGAGTGACCATGTAAATAGACAACAACGTCAAGCAATGTAACAGAAGGGATCCCAGAAGCAGAACTAGAAACATGCCAACAGTGTGTGCTCCATCTGCTGGGCCATTTATCACTCTGTCAAAAGTAATCTTTTTAAGTTTATTCATTTATTTTAATGAGGTAGATACAGAAAGAAAGAGAAGCACTGCTTAGCTTGGTTTATGGTGGTAGTAGGAATTGAACCTGGGACCTCAGAGCCTCAGGCATGAAAGTCTTTTGCGTAACTACTATGCTGTCTCTTCAGCCCAAAAAATAATTTTTAACTCCTGTATTAGTAAGTTCAGAAAGACCCTAAGATACAAGATAAACAAAAATTAACTTTTGCATTTAAAGAAATTAACAAATTAAAAATAAAATACTTCTCTCCTCTCCCAGATCAACTAGGAATACCAAAGGAGACCACCTGAGACTGAAACAAGACAGGACTAGAACGACTTCAGGAACCCACCAAATCACTGGTAAGTGCAAACACATGTGGCTGGTGGACAGAGAGGAGCCTAGGGAGAGATTAAGTGTCTGGTAACAGTCCGGCAGTTTATCAGAGACACCACCTCCAGTCTGCTCCACCAACAAGGGGATGGCTGAAGGAAGGAGAGAACTCCCTAGAGACACCAAGTGCAACTCTGAGTCTCCATTGCTACTACCCTCAGAATCTGGAGCAGCAGCAGGGAGGGACACCAGGGGACAGAGATCTAACCAGGAAACTCAGGAGAAGACCTATACCTCCATGGCATAGCGGTGGGGCTGTGAAAGTCTCTTTGCATAACCACTGGATTATCTCTGCCACACCCTGCTTTATCACTTGGTCAGGAGTCAGTGATTAAGTAAGAAGCCTACTTATAGTTTAAAATGCTTCAGGTTTCCATAGCCTATAGGGAAGAAAAAGAAAAAAAGAGGCTTTTAAGCCACTGAGCTCCAACTCAGGGATTAAAATATTATTGAAACAACTGTTAACTTCCACCACTGTGAACTCTTTAATTACCTTACTTAGACACAAGTCAATCCAGGCAAGAGTGATCAGTACTTTGAAAAGTACTGAGAGAGGGAACTCATAACATAATATATAAAATGGTTAAACCAACAAGAAGAAATATTGGAGAAATGAACCAGGACAGGAGTCCAGCTAAAATCCCCCCAAAGGGTGAAGCACAAAATAATGAGGTCAACATCCAAACACTAACTAAGGAAATAATCATAGGAGTGAGTAAAGAGTTTGAAAGAATTGTCATCAGAAATACAGGAACAACAAATGAGACTCTAGAAGAAAACACTAATTATCTCAAGGTTATTAGAGAGCTGAAAGCTGAAACAGCTGAGCTAAGAATACAACTAGCTGAACAAGCTAAAACAGTATCAGAACAGGGTAACAAAATAGATAAACTCCAGAAAACAATAGAGAGGAGAGAGAATAGAATCAATGAGGCTGAAGACAAAATTAGCAAGATTGAGGATGACTTAGAGACAACTAAAAAAGAAGTAAGAGATCTCAAAAAGAGATTAAGAGATGCTGAAAACAACAACAGAGTCCTATGGGATGACTTCAAAAGAAACAATATATGCTTTATTGGCTTACCAGAAGAAGAAAGAGAGGGAGAGAAAGAAAGTATTCTTCAGGCCGTAATAGCTGAAAACTTCTCTAGTCTAGACAACATCAAAGACATAAAGATTCAAGAAGCCCAGAGGGTCCCAAACAGAATTAACCCAGACTTAAAGACACCAAGACACATCATATTTAGAATGGAAAGGAATAAGGATAAAGAAAGGATCCTGAAGGCTGCAAGAGAAAAACAAAAGAGTCACCTACAGAGAAAAACCCATAAGATTAGCAGTAGACTTCTCCACACAAACACTACAGACCAGAAGAGAATGGCAAGATATCTATTGAGTGCTCAATGAGAAAGGCTTTCAACCAAGACTACTGTATCCTGCTAGACTGTCATTCAGACTAGATGGAGGTATAAAAACCTTCTCAGACAAGCAACAGTTGAAGGAATCAACTATCACCAAGCCTGCCCTGAAAGAAGTTCTGAAAGGTCTCCTATAAATAGACAGACCACCATAAATAGGCTCTATATCAGAACACTCTAAAACTCTACAAGAATGGCATCAAAATATCTTCAATCTTTGATATCAATAAATGTCAATGGCCTGAATTCACCTACTAAAAGGCACAGAGTGGGAAGATGGATCAGAAAACACAACCCAGGGCTGCCCACTATCACCATTACTATTCAACATAGTGTTGGAAGTTCTTGCCATAGCAGTCAGGCAGGAACAAGGAATTATACAGGTTGGAAAAGAAGAAGTCAAACTCTCCCTATTTGCAGATGACATGATAGTATACATAGAAAAAAATCTAAGGAATCCAGCAAGAAGCTTTTGGATATCATCAGGCAATACAGTAGGTTGTCACGCTACAAAATTAACATTCAAAAGTCAGTGGCATTCCTCTATGCAAACACTAAGTTAGAAGAAATTGAAATCCAGAAATCAATTCCTTTTACTATAGCAACAAAAACAATAAAATATCTAGGAGTTAACCTAACCAAAGAAGTGAAAGACTTGGCTACTGAACAGTATGACTTTTCAAGGAAATTGAAAAAGACACAAAGAAGTGGAAAGATATTCCATATTCATGGGTTGGAAGAATTAACACCATCAAAATGAATATACTACCCAGAGCCATCTACAAATTTAATGCTATCCCCATCAAGATCCCAAGCACATTTTTAGGGGAATAGAACAAATGCTACAAATGTTTATCTGGAACCAGAAAAGACCTAGAAAATGCCAAAACAGTCTTGAGTAAAAAGAACAGAACCGGAGGCATCACACTCCCAGATCTCAAATTGTATTATAGAGTCATTGTCATCAAAACTGCTTGGTACTGGAACATGAATAGACACACTGACCAGTGGAATAGAATTGAGAGCCCAGAAGTAAGCCCCCACACCTATGGACATCTGATTTTTGACAAAGGTGCCCAGACTATTAAATGGGGAAAGCAGAGTCTCTTCAACAAATGGTGTTGGAAAAAAATGGGTTGAAACATGCAGAAGAATGAAACTGAACCACTATATTTAACCAAATACAAAAGTAAATTCCAAGTGGATCAAGGACTTGAGTGTTAGCCACAAACTATAAGATACTTGGAAGAAAATATTGGCAGAACTCTTTTCCACATAAATTTTAAAGACATCTTCAATGAAATGAATCCAGTTACAAAGAATACTAAGACAAGCAGAAACCTATGGGACTACATCAAATTAAAAAGCTTCTGCACAGCTAAAGAAACTAGTACCCAAACCAAGAGACTCCTCACAGAATCGAAGATCTTTACATGCCATACATCAGACAAGAGGCTAATCTCCAGAATATATAAAGACCTTGCAAATTTCAACAAGATAACAAATAACCCCATCCAAAAGTGGGCAGAGAACATGGACAGAATATTCACCACAGAATAGATCCAAAAGGCCGAGAAACACATGAAAAAATGCTCCAAGTCTTTGACTATCAGAGAAATGCAAATAAAGACAACAATGAGATATCACTTCAGTCCTGGGAGAATGTCATACATCAGAAAAGGTAACAGCAGCAAATGCTGGAGAGGTTGTGGGGTCAAAGGAACCCTCCTACTCTGCTAGTGGTAATGTAAATTGGTCCAGCCTCTATGGAGAACAGTCTGGAGAACTCTCAGAAGGCTAGAAATGGACCTCTACCCTATGATCCTGCAATTCCTCTCCTGGGGATATGTCCTAAGGAACCAAACACACCCATCCAAAAAGATCTGTATACACATATGTTCTTGGCAGCACAATTTGTAATAGCCAAAACCTGGAAGCAACCCAGGTGTCCAACAACAACAGATGAGTGGCTGAGCAAGTTGTGGTATAAATATATATATTGGAATACTACTCAGCCATAAAAAATTGTGACTTCACTGTTTTCAGCCGACCTTGGATGGACCTTGAAAAATTCATGTTAAGTGAAATCAGTCAGAAACAGAAGGATGAATATGGGACGATCTCACTCTCAGGCAGAAGTTGAAAAACAAGATCAGAAAAGAAAACAAAAGTAGAACCTTAACTGGAATTGGCATATCACACCAAAGTAAAAGACTCTGGGGTGGTTGGGTGGGGATAATACAGGTCCAAGAAGGATGACAGAGGACCTAGTGGGGGTTGTATTGTTATATGGAAAACTGGGAAATGTTATGCATGTACAAACTATTGTATTTACTATTGAACATAAAACATTAATTCTCCAATAAAGAAACTAAAAAAAAAGAAAAGAAAAGAAAATACTCCTTGTAATCCTACTACTTGTAATACTACTTGTAAAAGAACTATATGCTGGGAGTTGGGCAGTAGCACAACAGGTTAAGCGCAGGTGGCCAAAGAGAAAGGACCGGCATTAGGATCCCAGTTTAGTCCCCCGGGTCCCCACCTGCCGGGGAATACATTTGTATGTATACAGGCAGCGAAGCAGGTCTGCCATTGTGGTGTCTGTCTTTCTCTCCCCCTCTCTGTCTTCCTTCCCTTCCTCTCTCCATTTCTTTCTGTCCTACCCAAAAATGACAACATCAATAACAACAACAACAATAACTACAATAACAAAACAACAAGGGCAACAAAAGGGAATAAATAAATAAATATTTTTTAAAAAGAATTATATACTTGGGGTGGTAGAGAGAGCATCATGGTTATGTAAAAAGACTTTCATAATTGAGGTTTTGAGTTCAAAAGTTCAGTCTCCAGTACCACGATAGAGCTGAGCAGTGCTCTTGGGTGGAGAGACTTTGTATGCTGAAAATTATAAAATAATGGTAAAAGAAATTAAGGAAGGTAAATGAGATAGATACTTGTTCTTAGACTAAAAGTTTCAGTAAAGATGTCAATTCTTCCCATTGGTCTACAGGTTTAATTTGGTTTGTACTTAACTCCACAAAACTTTTCATATGTATACAGAGAAACTTACTCTAAAGTTATATATCAGACAAAAGAACTAAAATACCTAACTATAATTTTGCAAAGAGAAGAAGGTGGAATGGGACTACCTGCCTCAAGGCTTACTCTATAGATACACCAGTCAGAACTGTGTGGTATTGGTGAAAGAACAGATATATAATCAATAAAGCAGACGTAGAGGCCCAGAAATAGACTTACATAAACAGCCTATCTAGCAAGTCATCCAATAAAGGGAAATGGGCTTTTCAACCAATGGGGCTGAGTAATGGAACATTCGAAGCAGAGGAACACTAACCTAATTCACATACCTGGTACAAGAATTGACTCAAAATGAACTACAGATTTTAATGTAAAGGGCAAACCTATAAAACTTGGGGAAAGCATAAAATCTAAGATAAAAAAGCAAAACCCTGTCATCCCCTAATGTAACTAGGTTCTTTTCCGCCATTATGCATCAGGACTTCAAAGCCCCGCACGTCCTCTTCCTTCCCCATCCTTACAGACACCTATCACAGGGAGATGAGAGATTGTACATGTGTCAGCAGTTGTGCTGTAATCCATTAACCCTTGCTCCCAATACAAAGATTAAAAGAAAAAAAAAAGATTCAGAAGCCACTTTCTCCTAATCTTCTTCCTTCTCAGTAGATTAATCTTAATAAAAGTCCTGAAGTCAAGAGAAAAAGAAGGGGGGGGTAGCTTTAAGATTCATAAAAAAGAAAAATAGATGAAATGTACTTTATCAAGTTTCAGATGTTTGAATTTGTGAAAGACCTTTTTTTTTTCCAGGGTTATTTCTGGGGCTCCGTGCCTGCACCACAAGTCCTCTGCTCTTGGAGGCCATTTTCCCCTTTTGTTGCCCTTGTTGTTACTGTTGTTGTTGTTGTTGTTGCTGCTGTCATTGTTGTTGGATAGGACAGAGAGAAATGGAGCAAGGAGGGGAAGATAGAGAGGGGGGAGAGAGAGATACAGCCTGTGATACGACCCCCTGCAGGTGGGGAGATGAGACGGGGGCTGGAATAGGAATCCTTGTGCTTGTCCTTGCACTTTGTGCCATGTGAGCTTATCCCACTCACTGTGCTACCACCCAGCTCCCGTGAAAGACCATTTTAAGGGGCTGAAAACAAGGACTTCTGAGATGTACCCCTCTTATCCTATGTTTCAGTCAATGTTTCCTTTTTATAAATAAATTTAAAGAAAAAAAGGCACAACAAGCACTTTCCATAACCTCTCCCAGGCAAATCTATTATTTTCCAAAAATATCAAAGATGAAGTGTGCTATGTCATAAACGTTTAATACTAGTGCAACATACTCTCCAGAATTTTCCAGAAGTGAATTTGAAACCTACTAAAAGTATGCTATGATGATATCATTTGGATATTCTGTCTTATAAGTAATCAAGTTAAATGTTTCCTCTGATTTAGAGAATATAAAGAAAGATACTATGATGCATAAAAAAAAAAAAAAAGAAAGAACGAAATAAGGACTTCTGGAGGTCTGGCCATAGAGTAGCAGCCACAGGAGCTGGGCCCTAGGGTCCTGGTGTGTGATAGTTCATAAGGAGCCAAGTTGGAATTAACTGTTTGCAGACACCTATCATGGGTAATGAAAAACTCGACCCATGTGTCAACAACTTCAAACCATAACCCCCCCCAATAAAATGATAAAAGGGATAGGGTATCTGCTGTGGACTGAAAAAAAATGGAGACAAACTATATATCTGACAAAGGACCAGGAAATATAAATATTGCTCAAAATTCAACAATTGAAAAAATTCAGTGGCCAAAGAAAAGATTCAGCTGTTAGTATATCATATATGCATCCTTAACCTTCCCAGTTCAACTCCTACTACTGAGTGTACCAAAATGATCTTCTCACCTGACTCACTCTCTTGATCTCTCTCATGTGGAACTCTTTCTTATATGTAATAAATGAGTTTTTCCTTTTTTATTAGTTATTTAATATTGATTTACAAAATTATAAGGTAACGGGTATAATTCCACACTTTTCCCACCACCAGAGTTCTGTGTTCTCATTTCTTCCATTGGAAACTGCAGTAGTTTTCCCAAGATCACAGATACAGGTTGATTATTGCTTCTAATATATATATATACCCACTTTTTCTATGGTCCTGCCTTCTCTTCCTTTCTAAGTCACATGTACTACTTCCAAGTGTTGTTGTTGCTCTTCTTCTTCTTCTTCTTCTTCTTCTTCTTCTTCTTCTTCTTCTTCTTCTTCTTCTTCTTCTTCTTTCCTTTTCCTCTGCTCCTCCCCCTTCTTTTTTTTTCCCCCTCTTCTCTCTTTGAGTCCTGACAGAATTGAAGTTCAGAGCCCTTTGATCATCTTCCCCTAACATTTACCCCTCTGTGGGGTATGGACCAAATTCTTTATGGAGTACAAAAGATGGAAGGTCTGGCTTCTATAATTGCTTCTCTGTTGGACATGGGCATTTGCAAGTTGATCCATACCCTCAGCCTATTTCTACCTTCCCCTAGTGGAATAAATAAAAATTTTTAATCCAGTTAAAAAGTTTCAAAACGAAGGCCAGGTGATAGCACATCTGGTTAAGCACACACATTACAGTGTTCAAGGACCTGGCTTCAAACCCCTGGTCCCCATCTACAGGGGGAAAGCTTCATACAGCCTTCACACAGGGCTGCAGGTGTCTCTCTGTCTCTATACCTCTCTATCTCCCCTTCCCCTTTCAATTTCCCCCATCTCTATCCAAAAATAAATAAATAAATAAGGTATTTTTAAGTGTAACCTTAAAAAAAAGTTGCAAAAGGATATGTAGAGTGGAAACTAAAATAAGAGTCCTTGAAGTCCAGCTGACTCTGTTTTAAGCCTTCTAAATAAAACAGTAAATCAAGCAAGTTTGCAATAGAAACTTAAGGTCTATTTATTGACAATTAGCCCTTAAAAAGTTCATTAGAAGGGAGAAATGGAGACTGAAGAGGATGTACAGATGATGTAAAGATAGTAAATATGCATATGGGACAATGTAACAATGTCTAGTATTAGCCATTAAAGAAAGTTAGAATTACAATGAAGGCCTGAAGATGACTCAGCAGTATTGTGTATTCATATGGCAGGAGACTTTCCCTCACAACATGAGAACCATGAAGATAAGACTAGTGGCACTTCTTGGATGAAGGATTAGTAGTGCTTTGTGCTTGCACTCCACCTCTTTCTCTCTTTAATTTTTTTGGTATTTATTTATTCCCTTTTTGTTGCCCTTGTTGTTTTTATTGTAGTTATTATTGTTTTTGTTATTGATGTCATTGTTATTGGATAGGACAGAGAGAAATGGAGAGAGGAGGGGAAGACAGAGAGGAGGAAAGAAAGATAGACACCTGCAGATCTGCTTCATTGCCTGTGAAGCGAACCCCCTGCATGTGGGGAGCTGGTGGCTTGAACTGGGATCCTTGTACCGGTCCTTGCACTTTGTGCCACGTGTGCTTAACTCGCTGTGCTACCACCCAACTCTCTCTCTCTCTCTCTCTCTCTCTAGTTACCAGAGCACTGCTCAGCTCTGGCTTATGATGATGCAGGAGATTGAACCTGGGACTTTGAAGCCTCAGGCATGAGAGTCTCTTTGCATAACCATTATACTGCCTACCCATGTCCATCTCTGACTTTCTCAAAAAAAATTATATTTATGTAATATCAGATCAGGGAGGTGGCTCATCACTAAAACATCTCACTTGTGTGAGCTCCTAGATTCAGTTCTAGTACCAAGTTCTAAATAATTAAACCACCACACTGAGATATTGCTACTCACCAATAGAAATGGTAAAAAAAAATTAATTAACTGATTAACTATGAAGATAAACAGCACCAAATGGTAGTGAGAATTCATAAAAACTGGATGACACTTATATACTGTGGTCAGAATGAGAAAGAGTAGATCCACTCTGGAAAGCACTGTGGAGGTTTCTTTACAAATCAAACACATACGGGGGCCTGGCAGTGGAACGCCGGTCAAGCACACATAATACAAACTAAACACAGAACAGGGAGTTTGCTTAGCGGTAGATAGCAGGACTTACAAGCATAAAGTCCTGAGTTCTGTCTCTGGCACAGTGCATGGCACACTGATTCTTTCTCCTCTGCACTGTTTTTTAAATTTTTTTCCCCTTTTGTTGCCCTTGTTTAACATTGTTGTGGTTATTGATGTCATTGTTGTTGGGTAGGACAGAGAGAGATGGAGAGAGGAGGGGAAGACAGAGAGGGGGAGAGAAAGACAGACACCTGCAGACCTGCTTGACCGCCTGTGAAGCGACTCCCCTGCAGGTGGGGAGCCCAGGGACTCCAACCAGGATCCTTACACTGGTCCTTGCGTTTTGCGCCACGTGTGCTTAACCCACTGCGCCACTGCTCAGCTCCCGTTTTTTTAATTTTTAAAAAAGGTTTTATTTATTGGATAGAGACAGAAAAAGAGGAGATGTAGAGGGAAACAGAAAAATAATACCTCCAGCATTGCTTCACAATTTGCGAAGCTCCTCACCCCACACACATATGGGGGCCAGAGTCTCGAACTCGGGTTCTGGTGCACTGTAACGTGTGCAATCTTCCACAAGCACCACCGCCCACACTCTAGATTCACTATTTAAATATCTTTGAAAATTAAACATGCTATGGAGGCCTGGCGGTGGTGCACCAGGTTAAGCGCATATATTGCTTAACCTGGTTTGATTCCCCCGCTCCCTACCTGCAGGGGCAATGCTGGTGAATGGTGAAGCAGATCTGCAGGTATCTCTCTTTCCCTCTCCCTCTCCCTCTCCTCTCTCAATTTCTCTCTATCCTATCAGACAAAAAAAAAGAAAGAAAGAAAGAAAATGGGGGGATGGGCGCAGAAAGTAGTAGATTTGTAGTGCTGGCCCTGAACCCCAATGATAACCTTGGTGGCAAAAAAATAAAAAGGAAAAAAAGTAAGCATATTGGAAGTCCAGCGGTAGCGCAGTGGGTTAAGTGCTCGAGGCGCAAAGAGGAAGGACTGATTTAAGGATCCCAGCTTGAGCCCCCGGTTCGAGCCCCCAGCTCCCCACCTGCAGGGGAGTCGCTTCCCAGGCAGTGAAGCAGGTCTGCAGGTGTCTATCTTTCTCTCCCCCTCTCTGTCTTCCCCTCCTCTCTCCATTTCTCTCTGTCCTAGCCAAAAACAATGACAACAATAATAACCACAACACGAAACAACAAGGGCAACAAAAAGGAAAATAAATATAAAAATAGAAATAAAAAAATAAACATACAACAATCATACAAAACGACAGTAGCATTCCCAGGCATACACCAGGAAAGTAATTCTTAAAATTCTGCATGCATACTTACAACAGCTTTATTTGTGGTAGTCAAAAACTGAAACAACCCAGATGTTCTTCCGATTGCTCCAAATACCAAGCATGTCTCTGTGACGATCATTCTCACATGTCTCCTTGCACACATGACAGCTTGGCAGACCCTGCCAAACACCTACCCACAACCCACTTTCACCTCGAAGGCAATCTGAATGAATGAGATAGTCATTGCCCCTGTTATTATAAGAATCACAGTTGTGTGGATGAGACAGACATGAAAACAAGTACATATGAAATATTGCTTTAGCAATGGGCCTTTGTCAATTCACAGCTACCCAGACTCTACACAGTGCCAAACTCGGTAGCTGGCTTCATAGTTTTGCCCAAAGGAGCCGTGGATTTATGTTCTACTTGTGTATAAAGCTCATCACAGAACTTTCCAAAGGATGAGGTGATAGCCCCAGGGGCCCTAATTAAATCTGTGTGACTTAATTAGAAATACGAGTGCTGCTCAGGCCCTGTGGTCAACAGAGCAAGAAAGAGTTTGCACAATTTAATTATTTTGTAGAAAGAACCACTTTTCCACCCTCTTCTTGGACCCAAGCAAATTCATACCCTAAAATTACTAAGGGCCTGTATGCTACAGCAGATAATCCCAGCTTCCCTGCTTCATGTCACAGTGTATAACTTTTATAGAACTTCTGGAAACCTCACTTTCTTCTCTTATAGAAAGAGACTTTTTGGTATTACCTTCTTCATAAGGCAACTGTAGAGATTAAAAACATAATGTGTGTCAATGCACTAGACACAGTGACTTGGATACAGCACATTAGCACATTCTATTCCATTATAAGATTATAGTGAGATATTGAGGTTGTTTCTCTGATTATTCCAGTATATGGGGGGTTTTCAAGTGTAGAAGCACAATTCAGAAAGTTTAAATGTTTGTAAGTGTCGTGGAACAAACTATAACATCATTTTCCATCATGTTAAGTGAGATAAGCTAGAAAGAGAAGGATGAATTTGGATGATCACATTCATGGACAGAAATTGAGAAATAAGAACAGAAAGGGGAAACATAAAGTAGAGCGTGGACTGAGTTTGGTGTATTGCACCAGACTAAAGGAGTCTGGGGAAGACTGAGGAGGGCTGTGGCTTTCAGGTCCTGGTGCATGATTGTGGATGGAGGAGGGCCCAAGCTGGGGATGAGAGGGTTTTACAGGAAATTGAAAAATTTTACAAGTTATCAACTGTGTTTACTATAAACCATTAATTCCACCACCCCCAATAAGATGTAACCCTGGTGGCATTAGAAATAAAGAAATTGATTTCCAAAAATAGTTCATCTTGGAGTCATCAAAATAGCACACTTGGATACTGTGCTTGCTCTGTCATAGCATGACCCAGGTTTGAGCCCAGCCCCCACCACAATGAAGGCAACTTCAGTGCCATAATGTCTCTCTGTCTCTCTATCTCTATTAGTGTCTTTCTATCTGAAAAAGTTGGTCTGTCACAGTGAAGCCCCAGAGACCACACACACACACACACACACACACACACAAACACACACACACACACTTTCATCTTCCTTCCCCCCAAGGAAATTAAGAGCACCCAGCTCTCCTTGCCTGCACTGTGTGAGCTTATTTTAAAATCTTTGTAATTTGGAGCTGGGTAATTTTGGAGAGAGGTAAACTGGAGAGGCTCTGAGGTCCTGTGTCTGATGGGGAGGGGGACTTAGGTTGGGAGAGTGTCTTGCAGATACCTATCATGGGGAGATGAGAGGTTGTATAGATGTGTAACTGTATTGTGAATCATCAATGGTGCACATGTTTGAGCACACACATTACAGTGTGCAAGGACCCAGCTTCAAGCCTCATGAAGCTTCATGAGTGTTAAGAGTACTGCCAGTATCTCTTTCCCTCCCCTTTATCTCTCCCTCCCATCTCACTTTCTGTCTCTATCCAAAAAATAAATCTAAAAAGTCAATCAAATATTCATTGCCTGATAAATTAAAACTGTATATACTCCTTTTCTTTGTGTTTATTTGACTATCAGCAAGGTTGGATGATTTTTTTTTAAACCTCTGTTCACTATGTATAGTTCTCTCTCAAGAACTAATAGTCAATGCCTTCTTAGGCAAAAATTAGTGAAGTCTTGGGCCCCGTGGAATATACTTAAAATAGGCCTACCAGCCTTTTCCAAAACGGATACCTCAAAACTCATCTGCTATATTCTTGCCTTTAGGTTCCTGACTATTAAACAATTTGCTCTGCTTTTTATCTTAATGCTTTTTAGCCCCCAAGTTGCAGATACTACCATGATGCCAACCTGACTTCTCCAGACAGAAGACCTTACCAATGTACCCTGGAACCCCATCTCTTCTGAGTCCTGCCCCACAACGGGAAGATAGAAACAGGCTGGGAGTATGGATCAACCAGCCAACACCCATATTCAGTGGAGAAACAATTATAGAAGCCAGACCTTTCACCTTCTGCTCCCCATAATGACCCTGGGTCCATACTCCCAGAGAAATAAAGAATAGGAAAGCTTTCAAGGGAGGGGATGGGATACTGAACTCTGGTGGTAGAAATTTTGTGGAATTGCTACCCCTCTCATTCTATGGTCTTGTCGATAATTTTTTTATAAATAAATAAAATTAAAAATAAATAAATAAAATAAAAGTAGGGGAGCCTTTGTTTTTACTGACTTGCAGGTGTTCTTGTTATGTTCTTTTGTTGTTGTTGTTAGCAGTGCAGACATGTGTGGAAGGGCTGGGAACTTTTCTACTGCTTTGTCCCTGGTTTAGAGACATTGCAGGGTGAAGTTCACGGGTTGACCATATGAACTGGAGTCTTTTAATTCCATGTGAATGGCAGAGCTTGCAATGATTTTTCTCATCCTTTCTATGTCATTTTCCACTGTCCACAGACCAGAAGTTACAACTTCTGCTAATGACTTCAAGGGTAGTTATAGGGGGATCTTGCCCTACCTAGTGGATGTGCTGTAGAGGAGGTAACTTGGAGGGACGGCCACCAGAGACCTGCCAGATGTGAAACATCAAACAACTGAACTGATCCCTCCAATCTGCACAAGAAAGTGAGCTTTTATGATGAAAATAACATGAGTAAGCAAAGGAATTAGTAAGCTGGCAGGTAAGCAGTTCCTTAGCAAGCAAAAGTACACTTTGAAGTAAGGGTTTGAGACAAGGCCCGGAACTGGCAATAGCTCAGCGGCAGTCCCCGAGGTGGGGGTTTTACAGCTTCTTTCTTATGTTTAATTTTCCTCCTTCCTTTCTTCATCTCAGAGTCCAGTGTTACAACATCACTGGAGCATGCTAGTGTTACCAAAAAAAAAAAAAAAAAAAAATCACACAATCTCACAACTCTTGTTGTGAGAACTGCAGTCCTTATTGTAAGAACAGTCCATTTTCAGGGGCCAGGTGCACCTGGTTAAGCACACACACTACAGTGCGCAAGGACCTGGGTTCAAGCCTCTGGTCCCCACCTGCAGGGGGACAGCTTCACAAGTGGCAAAGTAGGGCTGCAGATGTCTCTCTGCCTCTCTCCCTCTCTGTCTCCCTTACCCCCTCTCAATTTCTCTCTGCCTCTATCCAATAAAAAATAATTTTTTAAAATAAGAACAGTCCATTTTCTTTATTTTATTTTATTTTACTTACCAGAGCACTGCTCAGCTCTGGCATATGGTGGTGCAGGGAACTGAACCTGGGATCTAGGAGCCTCAGGTATGAGAATCTGTTTGCATAACCATTATGCTGTCTCCCCTACCCACAGTCCGTTTTCTAATGGTGGGCTTCTACAAAAGAAAACTGGCATTCTTGCAAAGATGAGTTGCTCTGGATGGTATCCCTTGTCTAAGCCTGTCTCTAGGTTCTAACAGTAGCTGGCAGCAAACAGTTTGGCTCTGACCACAGACCGTGCTGGCAATTAACCCTTTCATTCCCCCCCTACCCCAGAAATGCAGAATAGGCTATACTAACAAATGCTGATGTCCTCTACTGAACAGTATTGCCCTGAGCAAACAAGAAGACTCCCCACTGCCTTCTCTTCTTGTCCATCCAACAGACCTCAGCCATCCAATAACTGACTGGCATTTGAGTGTAAAAGCCCTGCTTCCTTACTCTGAGCTGAGTCTAACGCTGTGATTCAGTGTGCACTCCAGAGCTTCCTCACAGGAAGGACCCAAGTCAGGTTCCAGAGAAGACCACTCTTGAGTTTTCTCCTCAGCCCCAGGCCATTTGCCATCCCCTCTTCTCCTGCCAGCATTCTCTAGAAAATCTTTTCAACAACAATCATTGGCTCAGGCTCCACTTTTAGGGAGTTCAAACGAAAGCAGCAGCGTCTTCAGGAATAAACATTTCTTTTTTCCACTTTGACTGCCCCAACCTCTCTGAGTCACACCTCTCTTGCCCCCTTAAGCATGTAACTTCTTTTATTATTATTATTTTTTATTATTTATTATTTATTCCTTTTTGTTGCCCTTGTTGTTTTATTGTTGTAGTTATTATTGTTGTCATAGTTGTTGGATAGGACAGAGAGAAATGGTGAGATGAAAGGAAGACAGAAAAGGGGAGAGAAAGACACTTGGAGACCTGCTTTAATGCTTGTGAAGCGACACCCCTGCAGGTGGGGAGCTGGGGGCTTGAACCAGGATCCTTGTGCCGATCCTTGCGCTTTGAGCCACCTGTGCTTCACCCTCTGCACAACCACCCCCGGCTCCCTAGCATGTCACTTGTTGCTTTCCCTGGTTGCTTAAGGAAACCACATAGTGAATTGCTTCACTAACTTGTTCAAGGTTATCCAAGGTGTTTGGTTAATGTGTGGTTAGACCCCTGAGGCAAAGTAACCTGAACGTGCACTTTGGGGAAAAGGCAACTACAACTCCCGCTTGGCACCTGGCCCCAAAGAACTGAAATCCACAGCTCATTCCCCTCCCCAGATTTGGTTCATCCTGAGCAGAAAATGATTCCCATTGACTCCACAATGCTCCATTATGCAAGGCATAGAAAGCGCCTTCCTGCCCCAGAGGCCCAAGAGGCTGGTACTTACTGATGCTTGTCAGTATCATCAAAATTAGAGCTTCATATTAAAAATGGTGATTTATTTTATTTTATTTGTAAAAAGGAAACACCGACAAAACCATAGGATTCCCACCACTAGAACTCCATATCCCATCCCCTCCCTTAATAGCTTTCCTATTCTTTAACCCTCTGGGAGTATGGACCCAGGGTCATTGTGGGATGCAGAAGGTGGAAGGTCTGGCTTCTGTAATTACTTTCCCACTGAACATGGGCATTGTCAGGCTGATCCATACTCCCAGCATGCCTCTCTCTTTCCCTAGTGGGGCAGGGTTCTGGGGAAGCGGAGCTACAGGACACATTGGTGGGATTGTCTGTCCAGGGAAGTCTGATTGGCATCATGCTAGCATCTGGAACCTGGTGGCTGAAAAAAGAGTTAACAT